>NC_141010.1:6986350-7278553 GCF_052327205.1 Somniosus microcephalus
TGACGTCCCCCACCTCCAGCAGCCACGTAATCGCCCGGGAGAGGCAAAGGTACAGATAGAAAACCCAAGCCCGACTTAGGGGGATAGGACTCTTGGGTGATTAAAATAGTCTAAAATTTGAGCAGGAAGTGCCAGTGATCGTTCTGAAATTAAGAAACCTTATAGCGATCGCAGGTCTGCTGTTCACTGGTTTTAATTCCTTGGGGGAGAAATTCGGTGTTGCCCCATTTGGGGCGCTAACTTTTAAAAGTGGAAAAAATTAGCACCAGGCGCTAATGCTTTTCGACTTTTAAAATATTCGGGGTTTGCGCTCCAGGAAGGAAGTGGAGCACTAAATCAAGCGTTAAATCAAGCGTCCACTTCTTTCCTGGAGCCCAACAGGCGGGGTGGGGGGGGTGTTGTGTATGTACCTTTAAGAGAGAACTGATTTTATACTGTAGTACCGGCAGTGACCACACCTGTATATAAAGCCATAGCAGGCTTCTGTACTTTCAGTTTAAGCTTACCCTCTGTTCAGTAAATACCTGTTATTATTGTTCTCCTGCAGTCCGTGTATTATTGATACGCGGACACTACACTGGCGACGAGCAGGTTCGAACTCACCTGCAGTGCTGCATCACCTCACGGGGATCTTTCCCTGAAAAAAAGCTTCTTGGAGGTCGAAGTCAGAGCAACGGGCGTCGACCGCGGGCAACCGCCCAGTGATCCATCGGAATTCGGAGAATTGCAGGGGAGGCTGTGGAGAGCTGGGCTTGGCTCCCCAGTCAAGGTGTTCCAGCAAATCGTGCTGGTAGCAGGTAGTGCGCTGAACCTTCCGGACTGCGGCGGGCTCGAGCTCGATCGAGCGGCTCTGCAAAAGGAGCCATGCAGCGTCGTCGGGAGGAAAAGAGAGAGAGAGAGGGTGGAGCGCACAGGGCGCGGTCGGTGCTCAAGAACCGGGCAGCGTAGAGAAAATAAAATGAGGGGAAGAAAAAATGAGACGCGCCGAAGCCGCGGGTCACTGCCATTACCCTGTAGAATGCTAGGAGCAGCGTTGGCAGCAAGGGGAAGAAGGAAAAGCGTGGGAAGCGCCATTTTATTCCATTGGGGAAGAAGGAAAAGCGCGGGAGGCGCCATTTTAATCCATTGGGGAAGAAGAAAAAGCATGGGGGGTGCCATTTTAAACCACCCAAGATGCCAAAGAGTGGCAGTATCACTGCTTTCGACAACGAGGTAGAAGACTGGACCACGTATGTGGAAAGAATTGAAGTGTACTGCAAGGGAAATGAGGTGGCCGATGGAAAGAAGGCGTCGGTATTATTAAATTTGATGGGCGCGAGAACGTACGGCCTATTGCGGAATTTAATTACCCCAGCTAAACCAATGGAGAAAAGTTTTGAAGAGATTGTTAATATCTTACAGGAACACCTAAACCCTACACCGCTGCTGATAGCAGAAAGATTCAAGTTCCATAAAAGAAACCAGCACAAAGATGAGAGCAATGCTGACTATCTTACGGAACTACACAAGTTATCGAAGCACTGCCAGTTCAGAGCAGGACTGGCAGACACCTTAAGGGATAAGTTTGTCTGCGGGCTCCAGAGTGAAGGAACCCAGAAACGACTACTTTCGGAAAAGGACCTGATGCTAGAACAGGCTTTCAGCG
Organism: Somniosus microcephalus; assembly: GCF_052327205.1. NCBI lineage: Eukaryota > Metazoa > Chordata > Chondrichthyes > Squaliformes > Somniosidae > Somniosus > Somniosus microcephalus. The sequence goes on from NC_141010.1 coordinate 6,987,996, forward strand.
TGGCAGTATCCTACGAAGCAGCAGCACGGGGAGCTGCGGAAATACAACAGAAACTACAAGAATACAGCACTAACGAAATGGCATATGGAGCAGAAAAGTGCTATCGCTGCGGCAGAACAACCCATGATCAGAAGGACTGCTGGTTTAAGGACAAAGTATGCAGGCAATGTGGGAAAATGGGACACATAGCAAGAGCCTGCAGGTCGGGAAAGAAAACCAACACTAAAAGAACTACTAAGGAAAAGTACAAGAAAGTTAAAAAAAATGACAGGCAGTAGTTCAGAAGATCAGGAGAGTGATAATGACTCCGGGAGCAGGAGACTAAGTTGTCTAAAGTTACACAACGTGATCACAAAGGAGGATCACTGAACCATTTGGGTCACCCTCATGATAGCAGGGTCCCAAGTAAAGATGGAATTGGACACAGGATCAGCCCTAACTGTCATGAATCGACGAGACTATGAGCGGCTATTCTCACACATACCCTTGAAGGACACGTCCATTGTACTGAAGACATACACGGGGCAAAAAGTCTACCCCAGAGGAAAAATAAGGGTGCCAGTTAAATACAACGGCAAGGAAACACAGAAACTGTACCTATATATACTACAAGATGGAGGACCACCATTATTGGGACGTGAATGGATCCGAAAAATACAATTGGATTGGCATTCCATTCAGGCGCTAACTGTGACTGACAAAAAGGATGATGACGTCACACCTGGACGACAGTCAAAAATTCTAACTGACGCGAAAGAGGTGTTCCAACAAGGACTTGGGACTCTAAAAGGAGTAACGGCAACGATGAAAATCGAAGATAACGCAAACCCAAAATTTTTTAAGGCCAGACCGGTACCGTACGCAATCCGCCCAGCCGTTGAAGCAGAGCTGGAGAGTCTGGAGCGTTCGGGTGTGCTGTCCAAGGTGGACTGGAGCGAGTGGGCCACACCCATTGTTCCTGTAATGAAGAAATCATTGAGCAGCACGCCTGGGGAGCCGAAGAAAGTTCACATCTGTGGGGACTTCAAGGTAACTGTGAACCCAGTCCTGCACACAGTACAATATCCACTTCCACAGATAGAAGATATTTTCGCCTCACTATCTGGAGGGAAACGCTTTACGAAGATTGATCTGGCCCAAGCGTATCTACAAATGGAGGTGGAAGAAGCATCTAGGAAATACCTCACGATAAACACTCACAAAGGTCTTTACCAGTACAACCGACTGGTATTCGGGGTAGCATCAGCCCCGGCTATTTGGCAGAGGGCGATGGAACAAGTCCTGCAAGGGATCCCGGGGACCCAGTGTTATTTGGACGACATCCTGGTTACGGGCGAAAATGACAGTGAACACCTTGCCAACCTGGAGCAGGTGCTCACTAGATTACAAGAATATGGGCTACGAGCCAACCGCCGCCAAATGCGAGTTCTTCAGGAGACAAATCTCGTATTGTGGCCACATGATTGATGAGGAAGGGTTGCATAAGTCTCCAGACAAGATTGAGGCAGTAGTCAAGGCTCCAGCACCGGAAAATGTGTCGCAACTGAGGTCGTTCCTCGGGTTGGTGAACTACTACCATAAGTTCTTGCCGAATTTATCTACAATTCTGCACCCACTGAACGCCCTGCTGCAAACTGGAGTAACATGGAAATGGAGTGATGAGTGTAAGCGTGCCTTTCAGAAATGTAAATGCCTAATCACTTCAAAAGATGTATTGGCCCACTACAATCCAACACTACCGATTTGGTTGGCATGTGATGCGTCTCCCTACGGCATTGGAGCGGTGCTGTCACACAAATTCCTTGACGGTTCAGAGAGGCCAATAGCCTTTGCGTCGCGCTCGTTAACCTCAGCCGAGCGTAACTACGCCCAGATTGACAGGGAGGCCCTCAGCCTGGTGTGGGGGGTGAAGAAGTTCAATCACTATCTGCACGGGCAGAAATTCACCCTACTGACTGATCATCAGCCTCTGCTCTCCATTTTTAACCCAAAGAATGGGTTATGACGGTGATGACGGTGCAACGGCTGCAAAGATGGTCACTTTTTCTAGGGGCACATCAGTACGACATAGAGTACAAGGGTACGAAACAGCATGGAAACGATGATGGGCTGTCGCGCCTACCGTTGCCTACGGTGGAGGAAGCACCTGCAGTGGACCCTGTTGAGATATTCCATTCGACCATAGTCGAATGTCTACCTGTTACAAACTCAAGTATAGAGAAGGAAACCTGAAATGACCCGACACTCTCTCGGGTCTATGATTTGACGGTGAAGGGATGGCCAGCACATGGCGACTCACTGTTGCCAGCATCCTCGCCAAGGAGAGAACAGCTGTCAGTGTGCCGGGGGACCTTGATGTGTGGGTCCCGAGTGGTAATTCCACCCAAGTTGAGAGATAGAGTGCTCAATGAGCTTCATGAGGGTCATCTGGGAGGGGTAAAAATGAAGAGCCTAGCCAGGGCGTTTGTGTGGTGGCCGGGAATCGATAAAGAAATCGAGGATATGACCAAGAGATGCACAGGATGCCAGAAGGTCCAAAACGCTCCACCACAGGCCCCGCTACAACCATGGGAGTGGCCCTCATCTCCATGGCAATGGGTACACATTGATTTTGCTGGTCCATTTATAGACTCAATGTTTTTAATCGCCGTGGATGCCCATTCGAAATGGCCAGAGGTCATCAAAATGTCCTCCACCACCACAAAGAAAACTATTGTAGTCCTACGGACCATCTTCGCCAGGAATGGCTTGCCAGAACAGATTTGCTCTGACAATGGACCACAGTTTGTGTCCGAGGATTTCCGGAGGTTTCTGAGGAATAATGGGGTGAAACATTACACATCTGCCCCATATCATCCAGCCACAAATGGATTGGCTGAGAGGTTTGTTCAGACCTTTAAAAAGGCAATAAAGGCGATGTATAATGACGACATACCACTACAACACAAGGTGGATAATTTTCTTGTTTGCTTACCTGAATGCGACACATGCAGTCACCAACCAAGCTCCAGCCATAATGTTCTTCAACAGAAGGCTAAGATGTCGCCTGGATTTACTCAAACCAAACATAAGACGAGATGTTGAGGATAAGCAATTCCAGCACATCAATGAGAAGCCAACCAGAAGCTTCAAGATAGGGCAACCAGTCTTGGCCCGCGACTACCGAACAGAAAAATGACTGCCAGGAATGATATGCACACAGCAGGGACCACTAATGTACACAGTGGACGTTGGAGAGAGCATCGTGAGATGCCATGCTGACCAGATTCTAGAGTCACAGGAACAAGCCAAACCCATACCACGAGTAGGTGCACCTGGTAATCAACCCGAAGTACAGATTGCGTCTACCTCAGAATCAGTGGTATTGGAAGCTGACAAACCAACCAATGACAATGAGCCAGAATCGACTCTGCCGCAAGAACAGTATACTCGAGAAAGGCGCTATCCAGTCAGGATCAGGAAGCCTCCTCAAAGACTGAACTTATAAATGATTATTTCAGTTGATGTATATAGTACAGAGAAAATTGTAATTGTAATTAGTTATTATTTAGTTGTTAAATGAATGTTATGTACTGTTTATCTAAAAGGGGAGGAATTGTTGTGAATGTACCTTTAAGAGAGAACTGATTTTATACTGTAGTACCGGCAGTGACCACACCTGTATATAAAGCCATAGCAGGCTTCTGTACTATCAGTTTAAGCTTACCCTCTGTTCAGTAAATACCTGTTATTATTGTTTTCCTGCAGTCCGTGTATTATTGATACGCGGACACTACAGGGGGGGGCGGGGGGGCGGTGGGGCGGGGGTTGGCAGGGGAGGCCGGGCAGGGCAGGCGGGGCGAGGGGCGGTAGATGCTGTACACTGAGCTGTGCAGCATTGCCGCGTTGGAAGGCTCCTTCCCTCCCTTAAAGGGAAGGGCCATCACTGCAGGCTCTGCAAGGGGAAAACCTACCTGGTCCCCGACGGCCGCCGCGATCCGGCCCGATCAGCTCGATGCGCTGCAGCAGAGTGCCGGGCTGATCGAGTGCTGGCGAAGAGAAATTAAATTAAAAAGATAAAGATCATTTCAGTGTTTTTTTCCACTTACCTCGGCCGCCTCGCCTTTAAGTATCGCCCCCCGAAGCACCCGGCCTCCCGGTGAACGCCTCCGGCAGCTGCCGGCGTTTTCGCTCGACGGTGGTGCAGGAGGCGGAACCGAAGCTCGGGTCCGGGTCGCTGCCGGGGCGATACGCACGCCGATGACGTCACGATCTCCGGGCGAAGGAGTTCGGGGGCGCAACGCCATACCGCCGCCGCGAACCTCCCGCTGAATATAGCGGGAGTCGATCTCGCCACACCCGGGCGGTAAGGGCTTACCGCCCTGTTAGCGCCACCTGGAGGCGATAATGTGAGGCGCCAAGGTGCCCAATTTCTCCCCCCTTGTCTTTAGTGCCCACCCTTCACTTATCTGAGTAAAACTATCCTGAGAGCAGCCATTTACTGGAACTAAAGAAAGATTTCAACAACAACAACAACTTGTGTTTATTTAGTGCCTTTAATGTAGTAAAACCTCCCAAGGTGCTTCACAGGAGTGTTATAAGACAAAAAATTTGACACCGAGCCACATAAGGAGAAATTAAGGCAGGTGACCAAAAGCTTGGCCAAAGAGGTTGGTTTTAAGGAGCGTCTTAAAGGTGGAGAGAGAGGCGGAGAGGTTTAGGGAGGGAATTCCAGAGCTCGGGGCCCAGGCAGCTGAAGGCACGGCCGCCAATGGTGGAGCGATGGACATCGGGGATGTTCAAGAGGGCAGAATTAGAGGAGCACAGAGATCTCAGGGGGTTGTGGGGCTGCAGGAGATTACAGAGATAGGGAGCGGCGAGGCCATGGAGCGATTTGAAAACTTGCATTTCTATAGCGCCTTTCACCACCACCAGACATCCCAAAGCGCTGTGCAGCCAATGAAGTACTTTTGAAGTGTAGTCACTGTTGTAATGTAGGAAAATGTAAATGTGAATGTAATGTAAAGACAATGGGGGTAATCTTCACCTGCACCACTTGTGTGATAAACTCACCCGCCCGGTATAGAACCCGCCGGATTTTAATTTTCATTGAAATCAATAAAAATAAAAGTTGGGCAGGCAAGGGTGAAGCTGAAAATTACCCCCAATGTTTCTGAGTTGACTTTATTGCATCTTAAAGCAACACCGTCTTGATTTTTTTGGTGAAAGCACCTTAGCTCCCTGCTTTGTAGAGATGCGACCTGATGTCACCAGCAACAGATTACTGGTGTGTGATGCCACTGTGACCTACTGTAGAGGAGCAAAGGGATCTGGGAGTACAAATGTACAAAACACTAAACCTTGCGACGCAGGTGAATAAGGCCATAACAAAAGCAAACCAAGCACTAGGGTTTATTTCTAGAGGGATAGAATTGAAAAGTAGTGAAGTTATGCTAAACTTGTATCGAATCTTGGTTAGACCACACTTAAGAGTTCTGCAGTTCTGGTCGCCATATTATAAAATGGATATAGAGGCACTGGAGAGGGTGCACAGAAGATTTAGAAGAATGATAGCAGAACTACGAGAGTATACATATCAGGAAAGAATGAACAGGCTGGGTCTCTTTTCTCAGAGACTGTGTTTCCACTTGTGGGGAAGAGCAAAACTAGAGGCCATCAATATAAGATAATCACCAAGAAATCAAATAGGGAATTCAGGAGAAACTTCTTTACCCAGAGAGTGGTGAGAATGTGGAACTCTCTACCACACGGGGTAGTGGAGGCGAATAGTATAGATACATTTAAGGGGAAGCTGGACAAGCATCTGAGGGAGAAGGGAATAGAGGGTTATGCTGATTGAGTTAAATGAGGAAAGACAGGAGGAGGCTCGAGTGGAGCATAAACGCCGGCATGGACTGGTTGGGCCGAATGGCCTGTTTCTGTGCCGTAGATTCCGTGTAATTCTGTGTAAGATGATGTCACCCGCGACAGATTACTACCGTGTGACGTCATTGTGACCTACTAACCCGGGGCGTTCCTCCCTCCCAACTAAAAACAAGGTTTGCCCAACACATTTCCATGTGTAGAGTGACCACTTAAAGAGCAATAACTTGGTGCTGCCCCAGTAGTTCACTTGGTGAGTTTAATCCCATGTGGAATTGAGTCTATGGCCAATTTGTGTTGAGTTAACCGATTTCAACCCAGGAAGGCAGTAGGCTTGTTACAATTGGTACCAGCACTCTCGGGGTAGGAAGGGCAAAACCAGCCAAGATACCTACTCCTGATTGCCACTGATGCATGTTCGTGAGTGTTAAATTGGCCTCAGCCGTAATGCCCCACATAGTCAAATAGCTTGCCAAAACTCATTCTTCATTGGCTGAAGAATGTAGAAAGACCAAATTGGGCTAGGCACCTCAGGACAGCTAGCATGAGCGACCCCCGTGCCCCACCGAGAGCCTTCAGCAAAGGAGGAGGTGAAAGTTGGAAAGAAAAAGAAAAGATGTTTACAGATGGACCACAACCCGCGAGGAAAGGGGCAAGGCTCTGGGCAGTACTCCCAGGAGCTCCATTCATCACCGAGCTCTATCTGAGTGATAATTGGAGGACAGTGACTATTCACGAAGCAGTCAGACATGAATCAGAGAATTACAGAGCAGTTAGCCTAACATCAATTGGAGAGGAAATGCTCGAGAGCATTTTATGGGAGGCCATCAATATTCATCTGGAAAGCAGAAGGGATAGTCTCGTGGATTTAAAAGCAGTAGGTCATGCCTCATGAATCTACTGGAATTCTTTGAGGAGGTAAACTGAAGCAGTGGATGGGGGAGGTCTGAGGAATACAATTTACTTGAGTTTTTAGAAAGCATTTGATAAAGTTTTGTATGTGAGATTTTTAATTTTTAAAAGGTGAGTGGATTTAATGGCAAATTATTTTTTTCTTTCAATTATCTCCCATTGCTATTTGACCATGACTAGCATCACAGCCAAGCCTGATTATGTCCTCCAACCAATATTCGCACAAGTGCACTTTCTGGGAATTCAGGAGAAGCTTTTTTACCCAAAGGGAGTGGTGAGAATGTGGAACTCGCTACCACAGGGAGTAATTGAGGCGAATAGTATCGATGGATTTAAAGGGAAGCTAGATAAACACACGAGGGAGAAAGGAATAGAGGGTTATGGTGATAGGGTGAGATGCAATAGGGTGGGAGGAGGCTCGAGTGGGGCATAAACACCGACACAGACCTGTTGGGCCGAATGGCCTGTTTCTGTGCTGTAAATTCAACAACAACAACTTGTATTTATATAACGACATTAACATAGTAAAACATCCCAGGGTGCTTCACAGGAGTGTTCTCAAACAAAACTTGACACCAAACCACATAAGGAGACATTACATAGGATATACGGCACAGAAACAGGCCATTCGGCCCAACCAGTCCATGCCGGTGTTTATGCTCCACTCGAGCTTCCTCCCGTCTTTCCTCATCTAAATCCATCAGCATAACCCTCTATTCCCTTCTCCCTCATATGCTTGTCCAGCCTCCCCTGAAATGCATCAATACTATTCACCTCAACCACTCCCTGTGGTAGCGAGTTCCACATTCTCACCACTCTCCGGGTAAAGAAGTTTCTCCTGAATTCCCTATTGGATTTCTTGGTGACTATCTTATATTGATGGCCTCTAGTTATGCTCTTCCCCACAAGTGGAAACATTCTCTCTGTATCCACTCTATCAAAACCTTTCATGATTTTAAAGACCTCTATTAGATCACCACTCAGCCTGCTTTTTTCAAGAGAAAAGAGACCCAGCCTGTTCATCATTTCCTGATATGTATACCCTCGCATTTCTGGTATCATCCATGTAAATCTTCTCTGCACCCTCTCCAGTGCCTCTATATCCTTTTTATAATATGGCGACCAGAACTGTACACAGTACTCCAAGTGTGGTCTAACCAAGGTTCGATATAAGTTTAGCATAACTTCCCTACTTTTCAATTCTATCCCTCTAGAAATAAACCCTAGTGCTTGATTTGCTTTTTTTTATGGTCTTGTTAACCTGTGTCGATACATTTAGTGATTTGTGTATTTGTACTCCGAGATCCCCTTGTTCCTCTACCCAATTTAGATTCTTATTTTCCAAGTAATATGTGACCTCCCTATTTTTCTTACCAAAATGTAATACCACACATTTATCTGTCTAGAATTTCATTTGCCTATTATATGCCCATTCTGCAAGTTTATTAATGTCTTCCTATAATTTGTTGCAGTCCTCCTCAGTATTGGCCAGCTGGCTATCCATTCTGCTACTTGTCCCCTGACTCTGCATTCTCTGACCTTATTCATTAGTCTATTATGTGGCACCTTATAAAAGGCTTTTTGAAAATCTAGATAAATTACATCTACTGCATTACCCTTGTCTGCTTCCTCTGTGACCTCTTCAAAAAATTCAATTAGGTTGGTCAAGACTTTCCCTTTTGAAATCCATTCTGACTATTTATTATTATATTTTTCATTTCTAGATGTTCTATTTTTTCCTTTAGTAGGGATTCCATTATTTTTCCTACCACCGATGTTAAGCTGAATGGCCTATAGTTCCCTGGACATGTTCTATCTCCGTTCTTAAATATAGGTATTACGTTAGCTATCCGCCAGTCCTCTGGCACTACAGCTTTTTCTAACAAATTACTAAATATGTGTAGTAATGCCCCTGCTATTTCTTCCCTAGATTCTATTAAAATGCGCGGATGTAATCCATCCGGACCGGGGGTTTCATCCTCTTTGAGTTCCATTCGTTTATTTAGTATATCTCCTCATTTTATTTTAATTGCAGTTAATTCATTACTAATCTCATCATCCAATGTCATCTCCACCTGTTCTATCTCCCTGGTAAATACTGAAGCAAAGTCATTATTTAATATCTCTGCCATCTCTCTATTGCTGCCTGTGGTATTATCCTCTCCATCTCTTAGTGGCCCTAATCCCATCCCAACCTTCCTTTTTTTATTTATGTGCCTGTAAAATATTTTATTATTTTGCTTTATGTTCCTTGATAATTTAATTTCATAGTTTCTCTTTGCCTTCCTAATTGTTTTTTTGACTTCTCTCCCAATCCCTTCATATTCTCCCTTATCATGCTCTCCCCTGCTGTCCATGTACTTAATGTATGCCTCCTTCCTTACCCTCAATTTTTCCCTGGTGGCTTTATTCATGTCTGATTAGTGTTTAGCTTGTTCTTGTTTATTAGCAGAATATACTGTTCCTGTACTCTGTTGAACACTGTTTTAAATGTTTCCCATTGCTGTTCTACATCGTTTGCCAATACTGTTGTCCATGTTACTTTGCAAAGTTCTATTCTCAACCCCTCAAAATCAGCTTTTCTCCAATCTATTACCATGGTCTTTGTCATACCTATGACCGTCTCAATTATTATCTTAAAGTGTATTATATTATAGTCACTATTGCCTAGATGTTCCCTTACTTTTACTTCTCTTATCTGCTCTGGTTCATTCCCCATTACTAGATCCAATAGCGAATCCTCCCTTGTTGGGCTTTTTACAAATTGGGTTAGAAAGGAGTCCTGTCACATTGTAGGAACTCCATTCCCTTATCCCCTTTACCTACCTCTTCTGTCCAATTAATATCTGGGTAGTTAGGACAGGTGATGAAAAGCATGGTCAAAGACATAGGTTTTAAGGAGCGACTTAAAGGAGGAGAGAGAGGTGGAGAGGTTTAGGGAGGAAATTCCAGAGCTCAGGGCCCAGGCACCTGAAGGCACGGTCGCCAATGGTGGAGCGATGGAAATCGGGGATGCGCAAGAGGCCAGACTGGAGAAACACATGCTTTTCAACCTGGAAAGGAGGCTTCTGAGTTGATCTTCCAGAAGATAGTTGAGGAAATGATAAAGGTGAAACTGGAATATTCCTTTATGTTAATTAGTGAGAGTGGGGCAAGGGGAAATAGATTCAAATTAGTATATGATAAATTTAGGAACAGTATCAGGAAATTCTTCTTTATAGAACGAGTGATCAACGTGTTGAATAGACATCCAGATAGTGTAATGGAGGCAAAACCCCGGAATCATTTTCGAGACAATTGGTTGTAGCAATGGGGGCATTGCAGGATGTTTCTGGATGGATGAACAAAGATGGGCTGAATGGTGACTAACTACAAGGTTAAGCCTGGTATTTCATCTCTATTCGGTTGTGGTCTCTTTATCTGAGGAAGAATAAGCTTGCCTTAGAGTTGGTGCAACGAAGGTTCACTAGATTGATCCCTGGGGTGAGAGGACTGTCCTATCAGGAGAGATTGAGTAGATTGGGCCGATACTCTCTGGAGTTTAGAAGAATGAGAGGTGATCTCATTGAAACATATAAGATTCTGAGGGGGATTGACAGGGTAGATGCTGAGAGGCTGTTTCCCTTTACTGGAGAGTCTAGAACTAGGGGTTCTCAGGATAAGGGGTCGGCCATTTAAGGCTGAGATGAGGAGGAATTTCTTCACTCAGAGGGTTGTGAATCTTTGGCATTCTTTACCCCAAAGGGCTGTGGATGCTCAGCTGTTGAGTATATTCAAGACAGAGATCGATAGATTTTTGAACTCATCAAGGGATATGGGGATCATCGGGAAAGTGGAGTTGAGGTCAAAGATCAGCCATGATCTTATTGAATGGCGGAGCAGGCTCGAGGGGCGTATGGTTGGCAGGACTCAAAATATCCTAACAGTTTGAGGATTTCTCTCCATGAATTAGTACCTGTGTAGACTAGACTCCCATCGGAAGTAGGTCATAATCTGTCAGCTATCTCCATTAGAATAGAGGTAGATAAATAGTTCGTTAAGAACAGGATTGAAGGATGTAAGGATAAAGCTTGCTGATTCAGTCTTCATTGTTTCCCAGTCCTGCTGCAACCATGTATAAAATACAACAGGTATGGGTTGCAAAATGTAGACTTTAATGCTAAATTTGCTCAGTTACAATAATAACTAAGATCTGAGAGATTATAACCATCAGGAAAGACTGAACAGGCTGGGGCTCATTTCTCTAGAAAAGAGAAGGCCGAGTGGTGACCTAATTTAAAATTATGAAGGGGTTTAACAGGGTAGACAAGGCCCCGATTTTAACTCCAGGCAGATTCCCCACTCAAGCCTGAGTTAAAATTACAGTCGGGTCTCAATGATGTCATCGGGCCGCGACATGCATGTGTAAAGAAGGACCCTGTTGGTTCTGGGTGCGCGTCCTTGCTGCCTGCTTAGGAGAGCAGGTTAAAATTGCAGATGTTGTGAGGCACTTGAGAGGGTGCAGAGGAGACTTACCAGAATGGTTCTGGGGATGGGGATCTTAGCTACAAGGACAGGTTGGAGAAGCTGGATTTGTTTTCATTAGAGCAAAGGAGGTTGAAGGGTGATTTGGTAGAGGTGTACAAGATTATGATGGGTTTGATAGGCTAGATGGGGAAAGGCTGTTCCCACTGGTTGATGGTACAAGGACTAGGGGACACAGATTTAAGGCTTTGGGCAAGAGATACAGCAGGGGACGTGAGGGAAAACTTTTTTACGCAGCGAGTGGTGAGGACCTGGAACTCGCTGCCGACGGAAGTGGTGGAAGCGGAGACACTCAATGTTTTCAAGGGGAGACTGGATAGGCACTTGAGGGAAATAAACTTGCGGGGCTGCGGGGATAGAGCGGGGGAATGGGACTGACTGGATTGCTCTACAGAGAGCCAGCACGGACTCGATGGGCCGAATGGTCTCCTTCTGTGCCGTTATGACTCTATGATCATGGCGGCTTTTGGACAGGTAAGAGCCAGGATGGTTTTAACTGCCCGCCTGTCAGGTTTCTGCTGAGCGAGTAAGGTTAAAATCATAAGAACATAAGAACATAAGAAATAGGAGCAGGAGTAGGCCAATCGGCCCCTCGAGCCTGCTCCGCCATTCAATAAGATCATGGCTGATCTGATCCTAACCGCCAATCCACTATCACAGATCCATCTCCTGAATCTAACAGAATTAGACACACGAAATAGGAGCAGGATCAGGCTACACAGCCCCTGGGCCCGCTCCGCTACCCACAGGGCCATGACCGATCCGAACCTAGACTCATGTCCAAATTCCTGCCCGCTCCCCGTAACCTTTAATTCCCTTTACTTCTAGGAAACTGTCTATTTCTGTTTTAAATTTATGTAATGATGTAGCTTCTACAGCTTTTTGGGGCAGCATATTCCATGGACCTACCACCCTCTGAGTGAAGTAGTTCCTCCTCATCTCAGTTTTGAAAGAGCAGCCCCTTATTCTAAGACTATGCCCCCTAGTTCTAGTTTCACCCATCATCGGGAACATCTTCCCCGCATCCACCCGATCCAACCCCTTCACAATCTTATATGCTTCAATAAGATCGCCTCTCATTCTTCTGAACTCCAATGAGTAGAGTCCCAATCTACTCAACCTCTCCTCATATGTCCATCCCCTCATCCCCGGGATTAACCGAGTGAACCTTCTTTGTACTGGCTCGAGAGCAAGTATGTCCTTTCTTAAGTATGGACACCAAAACTGTACGCAGTATTCCAGGTGCGGTCTCACCAATACCTTGTACAACTGAAGCAATACCTCCCTATTTTTATATTCTATCCCCCTAGCAATGAAAGCCAACATTCCATTGGCCTTCTTAATCACTTGCTGCACCTGCATACTAACCTTTTGAGTTTCGTGCACCAGGACCCCCAGATCCCTTTGTACTTCAGTACTTTCCAGTTTCTTGCCATTAAGATAATAACTTGCTCTACGATTTTTCCTGCCAAAGTGCATAACCTCACACTTTCCAGTATTGTATTCCAACTGCCAAATCTCTGCCCACTTACTTAGCCTGTCGATGTCCGCTTGCAGGTCTTTTATGTCCTCCTCACTCACTACTTTCCCTCCCATCTTTGTATCATCTGCAAACTTTGATATGTTACACTCGGTCCCCTCCTCCAAATCGTTAATATAGATTGTAAAGAGTTGGGGACCCAGCACTGACCCCTGCGGAACACCACTAGTTACTGATTGCCAGTCTGAGAATGAACCATTTATCCCAACTCTCTGCCTTCTGTTAGATAGCCAATCCTCTATCCATGCCAGAATATTACCCCCAATCCCGTGATTTTTTATCTTAAGCAATAATCTTTTGTGTGGCACCTTGTCAAATGCCTTTTGGAAGTCTAAATACACTACGACCACTGGTTCCCCTTTATCCACCCTATACGTTACTTCCTCAAAGAACTCCAGCAAATTTGTCAAACATGACTTCCCCTTCATAAAACCATGCTGACTTTGTCCTATTAAATTATGATTATCCAAATGTCCTGTTACTGTCTCCTTAATAATGGACTCCAAAATTTTACCTACCACAGATGTTAGGCTAACCGGTCTATAGTTTCCAGCCTTCTGTCTACTGCCCTTTTTAAATAAGGGTGTTACATTAGCAGTTTTCCAGTCTGCCGGGACCTTTGCCGAGTCCAGGGAGTTTTGGAAAATTATTACCAATGCATCCACAATCCCTACCGCCACTTCCCTCAAGACCCTAGGATGTAAGCCATCAGGTCCAGGTGATTTATCCGCCTTGAGTCCCATTATTTTACCGAGTACCACTTCCTTAGTGATTTTGATCATGTTTAGCTCCTCCTCCCCTTTAGCCCCCTGTTTGTCCAGTGTTGGGATATTCTTAGTGTCTTCTACTGTAAAGACTGATGTAAAATATTCATTCAGTGTTTTTGCCATCTCCATATTTCCCACCATTAATTTCCCGGTCTCATCCTCTAAGGGACCAACATTTACTTTAGCCACCCTTTTTCTTTTTATATAACTATAAAAACTCTTACTATCTGTTTTTATATTTTTTGCTAATTTACTTTCATAATCTATCTTCCCTTTCTTAATCAATCTTTTTGTTATTTTTTGCTGTCTTTTAAAGTTTTCCCAATCCTCTATCCTCCCACTAGATTTGGCTACCTTATATGCCCTTGTTTTTAGTCGAATATTTTCTTTTACACCCTTTTCTTCTCAGTGGAATATATATTTTTTGGAAGTTGTAAAATAACTCCTTAAATGTACACCACTGATCATGTATCGTCTTACCCTTTAATCTATTTTCCCAATCCACTCTACTCAATTCCGCTCTCATACCCAATCCGCTTGTGGGGAATCCAAAACTGGGCGTTGTAAATATAAGATACTCACTAATAAATCTGTTGAGGAATTCAGGAGAAACTTCTTTGCCCAGAACGTGGTGAGAAAGTGGGACTCGCCACCACAGGGAGTGGTTGAGGCAAATAGCAGAGAATGGCATAGCTAGAAAAACACATGAGGGAGAAATGAATAGAAGGATATGCTGATAGGGTGAGATGAAGAGGGTTTGGGAGGAGACTCCGGTGGAGCAGAAACACCAGCATTGGCCAGTTGGGCCGAATGGCCTGTTTCTGTGCTCATTGGACAATCCCCCCCATCCCAGGAACCAGTCTGGTGAACCTTCGTTGCACTCCCTCTATGGCAAGTATATCCTTCCTTAGGTAAGGAGGCCAAAACTGTACACAGTACTCCAGGTGTGGTCTCACCAGGGCCCTATGTAATTGCAGTAAGACATCTTTACTCTTATACTCAAATCCTCTTGCAATAAAGGCCAACATGCCATTTGCTTTCCTAATTGCTTGCTGCACCTGCATGTTAATTTTCAGTGATTCGTGTACAAGGACCCTCTGAACATCAACATTTCCCAATATCCTGGAAGGGTCAAGGACAGAATCTATATGGCTAGAGTTAAGTAAGAATAGAGGTGCCATTACATTACTGGGTGTATTCTATAGACCACCAAATAGTGGGAAAGATATGGAGGAGCAAATTTGCAGAAAAATTACAGAGAGGTGCAAGAACTATAGAGCAGTAATAATGGGGGACTTCAATTACCCTAATACAGACTGGGATCATAATAGTGTTAAGGGCAGAGAAGGGGAAGAATTTCTGAACTGTGTTCAGGAGAACTTTCTTGATCAGTATGTTTCCGGCCCGACGAGGGAGGAGGCATTACTGGATCTGGTTCTGGGGAATGAGGTAGGTCAAGTGGAGCAAGTGTCAGTAGGTGAACATTTAGGGAACAGTGATCATAGTATCATAAGGTTTAGATTAGCTATGGAAAAGGATAGGGTGCAATCTGGAGTAAAAATGTTTAACTGGGGGAAGGCCAATTTCAGTGGAATGAGAATGGATCTGGCCTGGGTAAACAGGAATCAAAGATTGGCAGGCAAAACTGCCTTTAAAGAGGAAATAGTTCCGGTACAGTCGAGGTACATTCCTACTAGGGGGAAAGGCAGGGCAACTAAAGTCAGGGCTCCCTGGATGACGAAAGAGATAGAGAATATGATGAAACAGAAAAAGAGCGTGTATGACAGATGTCAGGTTGCAAATACATCTGAGAATCAGGTTATATATAGAAAGGTCAGAGGAGAAGTGAAAAAAAAATAAGAGGGGCAAAGAGAGGGTATGAGAATAGAATGGCAGCCAACATAAAAGGTAATCCAAAAGTCTTCTATAGGCATATAAATAGTAAAAGGGTAGTAAGAGGAGTGGTGGGGCCGATTAGGAACCAAAAAGGAGACCTATGTATGGAGGCAGAGGGCATGGCTGAGGTACTATGCAAGTACTTTGCATCTGTCTTCACCAAGGAAGAGGATGCTGCCATAGACATAGTAAAGGAGGAGGTAGTGGAGATACTTGATAGGATAAAAATTGATAAAGAGGAGGTATTAGAAAGGCTGGCTGTACTTAAAGTAGATAAATCACCAGGAGCGGATGGGATGCATCCTAGGATGCTGAGGGAATTGAGGGTGGAAATTGCAGAGGTGCTGGCCATAATATTCCAATCCTCCTTAGATACGGGGGGGTGGTGCCAGAGGACTGGAGAATTGCTAATGTTACACCATTGTGCATAAAACCTTGCTTCAGAATAATATCTGATTATTAAATACACATTTTCTTATAGATTAAATTACCACCTATGATGGAAATTATAACAGCAAAACAGTTAATGGAGTGCTTGGGAAAGATCGCTTTTATTTTGCTGATACCAAGGTGAATTTTTGTTCATTTCAAATGGAACTTCAATAGATATTTTGTTTAGAAGTACTTAGTGTGAAATTACCTCTGATTATTCATTTGTCACCTTTTGAGTTTTTTCCTCTGCCAATTGAAAGACTGAAAAAAAATCCATGGTACTGGGTATTTTGCAAGTATTTTATTACAAAGTTAGGGTTGCCTTTGTTGAACAGTAGAAGCACGTTCTTCCGTAACTTGTATATCACTCCAGGAGTTCCTCAGGGCAGTGTTCTTGGCCCATCTATCTTCAGCTGCTTCATCAATGAAGAAAATCATAACATGATTAGGCAGAGTCAACATGGTTTTATGAAAGGGAAATCGTGTTTGACAAATTTATTGGAGTTTTTTGAGGATGTAACTAGTAGGGTAGATAAAGGGGAACCAGTGGATGTAGTATATTTGGATTTCCGAAAGACATTCGATAAGGTGCTACATTAAAGGCTATTACACAAGATTACGGCTCATGGGGTGGGGGGTAATATAGTAGCATGGATAGAGGATTGGTTTATGGACAGAAAACAGAGAGTAGGGATAAACGGATCTTTTTCAGATTGGCAGGCTGTAACTAGTGGGGTGCCGCACGGATCAGTGTTGGGGCCTCAGCTATTTACAACCTATATTAATGACCTAGATGAAGGGACCGAGTGTAATCTATCCAGGTTTGCTGACGATACAAAGCTAGGTGGGACAGTAAGCTGTGAGGAGAACACAGAGTCTGCAAAGGGATATAGATAAACTAAGTGAATGGGTAGTAAGGTGGCAGATGGAGTTTAATGTAGGGAAATGTGAGGTTATTCACTTTGGTAGGAAGAATAGAAAAACAGAATGTTTTTAAATGGTGAGAAACTTTCAAATGTTGATGTTCAGAGAGTTTTGGGTGTCCTCGTGCAAGAAACACAGAAAGCTAGCATGCAGGTACAGCAAGCAATTAGGAAGGCAAATGACATGTTGACCTTTATTGCAAGGGGGTTGGAGTATAAGAGTAAGGAAGTCTTACTACAATTGTACAGGGCGTTGGTGAGACCACACCTGGAGTACTGTGCACAGTTTTGGTCTCCTTATCTAAGGAAGGATATACTTGCCTTGGAGGCGGTGCAACGAAGGTTCACTAGATTGATTCCTGGGATGAGGGGGCTGTCCTATGATGAGAGATTGTGTAGAATGGGCCTATACTCTCAAGTTTAGAAGAATGAGAGGTGATCTCATTGAAACGTACAAGGTTCTGAAGGGGTTTGACAGGGTAGATGCTGAGAGGTTGTTTCCCCTGGCTGGAGTGTCTAGAATTAGGGGGCACAGTCTCAGGATAAGGGGTCGGCCATTTAAGACTGAGATGAGGAGGAATTTCTTCACTCAGAGGGTTGTGAACCTTTGGAATTCTCTACCCCAGAGGGCTGTGAATGCTGAGTCTTTGAGTATATTCAAGGCTGAGGTCGACAGATTTTTGGACTCTAGGGGAATCAAGGGATATGGGGATCGGGCGGAAAAGTGGAGTTGAGGCCGATGATCAGCCATGATCTTATTGAATGGCAGAGCAAGCTCGAGGGGCCGTATGGCCGACTCCTGCTCCTGCTCTTATTTCTTATGTTCTTATGTTCAAAAAAGGGTGTAAAGATAAACCCAGCAACTACAGGCCAGTCAGTTTGACCTCGATAGTGGAGAAGCTTTAAGAGACAGTAATCAGTGCCAAAATTAACAGTCACTTGGACAAGTGTGGATTAATTAATGAAAGCCAGCACGGATTTGTTAAAGGCAAATCGTGTTTAACTGACTTGATTGAGTTTTTTGATGAGGTAACAGAGAGGGTTGATGAGGGTAATGCAGTTGACGTAGTGTACATGGATTTCCAAAAGGTGTTTGACAAAGTGCCACATAATAGGCTTGCCAGCAAAGTTTAACCCATGGAATAAAAGGGACAGTGGCAGCATGGATACGGAATTGACTAAGTGACAGGAAACAGAGAGTAGTGGTGAACAGATGTTTTTCGGACTGGAGGAAGGTATACAGTGGTGTTCCCCAGGGGTAGGTACTAGGATATATATTAATTATTACTTGGACATGGGTGTACAGGGCACAATTTCAAAATTTGCAGATGACACAAATCTTGGAAGTATAGTGAACAGTGAGGAGGAGAGTGATAGACTTCAGGAAGACATGGACAGGCTGGTGAAATGGGCGGAGATGTGGCAGATGAAATTTAACACAGAAAAGTGTGAAATGATACATTTTGGTAGAAAGAATGAGGAGAGGCAATATAAACTAAAGGGTACAATCCTGAAGTGGGTGCACGAACAAAGAGACCTGGGGGTATGTGTGCACAAATCATTGAAGGTGGCAGGGCAGGTTGAGAAAGCGGTTAAAAAGGCTTACGGGATCCTGGGCTTCATAAATAGAGGTATAGAGTACAAAAGCAAGGAAGTTATGATGAACCTTTATAAAACACTGGTTCGGCCTCAATTGGAGTATTGTGTCCAATTCAGGGCACCGCACTTTAGGAAGGATGTGAAGACCTTAGCGAGGGTGCAGAAAAGATTTATGAGAATGATTCCAGGGATGAGAGACTTCAGTTACGTGGATAGACTGGAGAAGCTGGGGTTGTTCTCCTTGGAGCAGGGAAGATTGAGAGGAGATTTGATAGAGGTGTTCAAAATCATGAGGGGTCTTGACAGAGTAGATAGAGAGAAACTGTTCCCATTGGCAGAAGGGTCGAGAACCAGAGGACACAGATTTAAGGTTATTGGCAAAAGAACCAAAGGTGACGTAAGAAAAATCTTTTTTCACAGCGAGTGGTTAGGATCTGGAATGCACGGCCTGAAAGGGTGGTGGAGGCAGGTTCAATCGTGGCTTTCAAAAGGGAGTTGGATAAGTATCTGAAGGAAAAAAATTTGCAAGGCTACGGGGAAAGGGCGGGGGAGTGGGACTAGCTGAAGTGCTCTAGCAGAGAGCTGGCATGGGCTCGACGGGCTGAATGGCCTCCTTCTGTGCTGTAACCATTCTATGATTCTATGATGGTTGAAGGCTCTACCACTTAAAGAATTGAGGGCATGGAGGAGACACAGAGTGAACCAGAGTCGGAGGAGTGGAGGGTGCATACTGGGTCTTGTGGTTGGAGCAGATTGCATAGGCAGGGAGGAGTGAGGTTGTGGTGGGATTTGAAAATGACAACAGTTTTCAAGCTAATGTCCTAGGGGATGGAGAGTGGAGGTCAGTGAGATTGTGGGTGGTAGGATATGTGATCTGGTGAAGGAATGAATACAAGGGCAAGGTTTGAACTATCTGGAGTTTGCGTAGGATAGACTTCAAGAGGCCAATGTGGAGAACACTGGAGAAACAAGCTAGCAGATGGCAAAGGCGTGGATGAGGGTTTCGGCGGCAGAAGGGGGAACAGGTAGAGGCATTCATAGCAATGCCGTGAAGGTGGAAGTAAGTGGTCTTGGTGATAGATTGCATGTGGGGTTTGAAACTCAGTTCCGGGTTGGGCAAAACACTGAGGTTGCATCCCATCTGTAATGATCAATAACATGTCATTCTGGAGTGACACACTAGGTGGAGCTGTAGAGCTGTATAGAGCTGTATATTTAGTTGTATGTGTTTAAGACTACACTACCCATGATGCACTAAGCTACCCAGAAGGCAGTAGTCAAGATGGAAGCATGCACACAGAAGCACACATGCTGAATCTCTACAGATGCTGTACCTAGAGAACGTGTACTGTGTGATGAAATATGCCATTCATCAGGCACTGTATTCTCTGTGTTTAGTTTAATTTCAGTTTCATTTCCTTACCTGTATTGTATTGTGTGTAGGGCTCCGCCCATACCTGGCCCCTACTTAAGCAAGCCCCAGCGTGTCTCACAGACAGTACAGCAGAGCTCTGGATGAGAGACACTTCTCCAATGTGTATTACTTTCTGAGTTAATAAAAGCCTTGCTTTGTTCCGTTAACATTGAGTCTCGGATTCATTGAGGCACATCAATTTTATTAACTCAATTTTTAACGCAATGGACCAACTCTTGAAACCCGAACGTTTGGATTTGGACCCGCATGCTTCGGACGCATCGGCACGATTCGGACACTGGTTTAAGTGTATGGAATTCTTCCTGGACAATTCCGCAGCCATCACAGGCGCTACGGACGCTGAAAGTATGAAACTCAGAATCCTGCGGAATTGGGTAAGCCACCGGGTTTACCCCCTCATCCAAGACGCCGACACGTACCCGGCCGCCTGCGACATCCTAAAGGCGCATTACCAGCAGCCTACGAACGAGGTGTACGCTAGGCATCTGCTCGCTACTCGCACACAGCGACCTGGGGAATCGCTGGATGAGTTCCTAGTCACCCTGAAAACGCTTGGCAAAGACTGCAAGTGCCAAGATGTAAAAGCCGCAGTGTACACTGACGAGCTTGTTCGTGATGCCTTTATCGCAGGCCTCAGCTCCACTTACATCCGGCAGAGACTACTGGAAAAAACAGGATCGGACCTGAAACAGGCTGTGGGCACAGCGCGATCCCTGGATGTAGCCCAGAGAAACTCGGACGCCTACTCTTCGGCCCGCGCCGCCCACGCCGCCACATGTGCACCTAGGGCGCCGCCATCTTGGAAGGCATCTTCCCCGCCCGGCAGCCCGACACCGTCAGGGCCCCGCTCTCCCCCCAGAAGCCCTACGACAGCCGCGACGCGTCAGGGCCCCAACTGCTACTTCTGCGGGCAGCCGAAGCACATCAGAAACCTGTGCCCGGCGAAAGGCACCACCTGCTTTAAGTGCGGTAAGAAGGGGCACTTCGGGAAGGTGTGCAGAGGGAACCCCGCTGGAAAACCCGCCACCGCCGCGTGTGCGCCGTGGGAGCGGCCATCTTGGACGCCATCTTGCCCGACCTCGTGGGGTCCGCCATCTTGTGAGCAGACAGCGTGGACGCCATCTTGTCTCGATCAGGGCCCTACAGTGGCATCGGTCACAGTGGACCAGACCAGACTGCACTCGCTATCCAAATCAATGGTGGACATCGAGGTAAACGGGTGCGGGGTTAAATGTTTAATTGACAGTGGAAGCACAGAGAGTTTTATCCACCCTGAACTAGCAAAACAACTCTCTCTAACGGTGGTCCCTGCTCGGGGCACCATCTCTATGGCTGATAAAACCCAGACATCGACCATTATGGGTTACTGCGCGATACAATTGTCCGTTAACGGAACTGTATACGATAATTTTAAATTACTAATCATGAAGAATCTATGTGCGAGCGTGATCTTGGGCCTGGATTTCCAGTGCCACCACCAAAGCATCACGCTCAATTACGGTGGGTCCCAGCCGCCCCTCACAGTGTGCGGTCTGGCTACCCTGAAGGTAAAGCCGCCTTCGCTATTCGCGAACCTTACTCCCAACTGCCGGCCAATAGCGACCAAAAGCAGGAGGTACAGCTGGGAGGACAGGCAGTTTATCGCGACCGAGGTAGACAGGCTCCTGAAGGAGCGCATTATCGAACACAGCAACAGCCCGTGGCGTGCCCAAGTGGTGGTGGAGAGGGGTAGCGAGAAGAAGCGGATGGTGATAGATTATAGCCAGACGGTTAATCTATACACCCAGCTAGACGCCTACCCGCTACCCCGTATATCCGAGATGGTGAACCAAATCGCCCAATACTGGGGGTTCTCCACCATCGACCTCAAGTCAGCGTACCACCAGCTCCCTATCAGACCAGAGGACCGCCCGTACACCACCTTCGAGGTGAACGGACGCCTCTACCAATTCCTCAGAGTCCCCTTTGGGGTGACGAATGGGGTCTCGGTCTTCCAGAGGGAGATGGACCGCATGGTCGATGACCACCACTTGCAGGCAACCTTCCCCTACCTCGACAACGTCACCATCTGCGGTCACAACCAGCAGGATCACGACTCGAACCTTGAGAGGTTCCTGAAAACCGCACAAAAACTCAACCTCACCTACAATGAGGACAAGTGCGTTTTCAACACCACGCGCCTCTGCATACTAGGCAGCGTGGTGGAGAATGGGGAAATCGGACCAGACCCCGACCGATTGCGCCCCCTACGGGAGCTCCCCCTGCCCAACACTCCCAAAGCCCTGAAAAGGTGCCTGGGGTTATTTTCTTATTATGCCCAATGGGTCCCCAATTACTCCGACAAAGCCCACCCCCTCTTGAAAGCATCCTCTTTTCCGCTCTCTGCTGAGGCCCATGCCGCCTTCAAAAGCATTAAGCGGGATATTGAGCAGGCCACGCTACAGGCAGTGGATGAGAACACTCCCTTTCAAGTGGAAAGTGATGCGTCCGACTTTGCCTTGGCGGCCACCCTCAACCAGGCGGGCGGCCCGTAGCTTTCTTCTCGAGGACCCTCCAAGGGCCCAAGATCAGACACTCCTCCGTGGAAAAGGAGGCCCAAGCCACCGTGGAGGCAGTGCGCCACTGGCGCCACTACCTAGCCAGCAAACGCTTCACCCTACTTACCGACCAGCGGTCGGTAGCGTTTATGTTCAATAATAAACAGAGGGGGAAGATTAAAAATGATAAGATTCTTAGGTGGCGGATCAAGCTCTCCACCTTCGAGTATGACATCATTTACCGGCCAGGGGCCCTTAACGAATCCCCCGACGCCCTCTCACGAGGGATGTGTGCCAGCGCCACTGGGGATCGGCTACAGACCCTCCACAACGACCTCTGCCACCCAGGGGTCACACGGCTGTTCCACTTCATAAAGTCCCGCAACTTACCCTACTCGATTGAGGAAGTTCGGTCTCTGACCAGGAACTGCCGCACTTGCGCTGAGTGCAAGCCTCGGTTCTACCGCCCAGATAGAGCCCACTTAATCAAAGCTACACGGCCCTTTGAGCGGCTCAGCTTAGATTTCAAGGGCCCCCTCCCGTCAGTCGACCGCAATGTTTACTTCCTGAACATTGTGGACGAATACTCCCGGTTCCCATTCGCCTTCCCCTGCCCAGACATGACCAGCGCCACGGTCATTAAATGCCTCAACAGCCTGTTCTGCCTGTTCGGTATGCTGAGCTACATCCATACGGATAGGGGGGCGTCCTTCATGAGTGAAGAGCTACGCCAGTACATGCTGTCCAGGGGGATCGCCACGAGCCGTACCACCAGCTACAACCCCCAGGGTAACGGCCAGGTGGAGCGAGAGAACGGGACAATATGGAAAGCAGTCACCCTAGCTCTAAGGACCAAGGGCCTCCCTATCTCCCGCTGGCAGGAAGTCCTCCCAGATGTGCTCCATTCGATACGGTCGCTATTGTGTACTGCCACTAATGCCACGCCTCATGAACGAATGTTTGTCTTTCCCCGGAAATCCACCTCAGGCGTATCCATGCCATCATGGCTCTCCATCTCAGGTCCGGTATTTGTACGAAGGCATGTGAGGGGCCACAAGACGGACCCTCTCGTGGAGTCAGTGCACTTATTCCACGCCAACCCCCAATACGCGTATGTCCGGCACGCCGACGGAAGGGAGGACACCGTGTCCATAAAAGACGTCGCCCCAGCCGGTAACGACAACAACCACGACAACAACAGCAACAACGATCACAGCAATTCTTACCCACCCACTATCCTTTCATCACCCCCGGAAGAACATCGCCCAACGGTGCCCCCACCAACTACCCCTTCAACAACCCTGGCGGCACCCCCGGCAGAGACCCAGGAGGCCACCGGGGACACCCAGCCGACACCCGCGGCACCACAACAGCTACGTCGGTCACAGAGGACTATCAAACCCCCAAACAGACTAAATCTGTAGAAGGGGTGAATGTGATGAAATATGCCATTCATCAGGCACTGTATTCTCTGTGTTTAGTTTAGTTTCAGTTTCATTTCCTTACCTGTATTGTATTGTGTGTAGGGCTCTGCCCATACCTGGCCCCTACTTAAGCAAGCCCCAGCGTGTCTCACAGACAGTACAGCAGAGCTCTGGATGAGAGACACTTCTCCAATGTGTATTACTTTCTGAGTTAATAAAAGCCTTGCTTTGTTCCGTTAACATTGAGTCTCGGATTCATTGAGGCACATCATCCTGAATAAATGTCTAGCTAGAGGCTAGCTGTTCATAATAAGAATGTTTAGTTATTAATGAACGTAACATGGTACCAGGATTGGTGAAGATCTGCTCAAAATTGTGAAACGCGACATGGAGAATTTGAAGCCACCGGAGTTTTTGAATCTCACGGGAAATGTCGACTACAATTGGCGGACTTTCAAACAACAATGCGAACTCTACATTGCTGCCATCGGGTTCGGTACGAAGCCAGATGCAAGGAAAATAGTGTTGCTGCTCATGGTTGCAGGCCCACAGGCAATAGAGGTATTTAATACATTTGTATTTAATCCAGAGGAGAACAGAAACAAATTAGACGATGTGCTAAAGAAATTTGATACACATTGTTCTCCCAAAAAGAATGAAACCTATGAGAGGTATGTCTTCTGTTCTCGGACACAGCAGCAAAATAAGACTTTTGATAGCTTTGTGACTGACCTGAAACTGAAAGCACAGACATGTAATTTCTCTGAGCTGAAAGCATCCATGATTCGTGACCAAATTGTGTTTGGTATTCATGATAAAAAGGTCAGGGAACGTCTGTTGAGAGAAACCGAATTAACATTGGAAAATGCTGTGAAAATATGCCAAGCCAGCGAGCTAGCTCAAAAGCATGCGAAGACTTTCAGTGAAATCAATAATGATGCGATTGTAGTAAATGCTGCTGTCGGTGCTGTGTCCTACAAGGGGAAGAAACATGGGCAGAAATGAAAAGCAATCGGAGGAAGGAATTTTTAATTGTAAAAGCTGTGGTTACAAACACCAGTTAAGACAATGCCCAGCGCTTGGAAAAATGTGCACAAAATGTCATGGAAAGAATCACTTTGCCAAACAATGCTTTTCAAAAGTAAAAACAAAGAAAGGGCAACAAGTCCAAGTCAATGTGATTGAGGACACTGATTTAAGTGAGACATTTTTTGTACGAATGGTGCCATGTGACAATGTCAAAAATGATACAGAAAATTTGCAGCCCTCAGATATGGACAATGCTGAACATAAAATTAATGCAGTAAAAGAGGACAAATGGATGTTCCCACTGCAGATAAATGGAGCATTAGTTACATTGAAACTAGACACTGGGGCAAAAGCAAACTTAATCAGTATGAGTGACATTAAAAATATGAAAGAAAAGCCCAAAATACAGAAAAAGTCAGTACTACTGAAGGACTATAATGGACAGAAAATAGATAGCTTAGGTGTATGCAGACTTAAAGTGACAGTCAAAGACAAAGTGCATCATCTCATGTTTTCTGTTGTGGCTGAAGGACTTGATTCACTACTGGGTGACAAAGCTTGTGAGGACTTAGAACTGGTCAAGAGAGTCTACCGTATAAACTGTGCCATAAGCAGACCAGATGACTCGGTGGATTCTGTAGTAAATAATTTCCAGGATGTGTTCAAAGGATTTGGAGTTCTACCATTCACTTACAAGATCCAGCTAAAGGAGGATGCTCAGCCAGTGGTACATGTTCCACGAAGAGTTCCAGCACCCCTGCGTGACCGGCTCAAGAAAGAACTGGACAGAATGACCACACTAGGAGTCATCAGGAAAGTCAAAGAGCCAACAGACTGGGTTAACTCCATGGTATGTGTAAAGAAAAAGAACAATGATCTAAGAATATGCATGGATCCAAAGGACTTAAATGCAAACATAAAACGTGAACACTACCAGATTCCCAAGTGAGAAGAAATCACCAGTGAAATGTCAGGTGCCAGATACTTTACAAAGCTCGATGCCTCACAAGGATTTTGGCAACTAAAACTGGATGAAGAGAGCACCAAATACTGTACCTTCAACACACCATTTGGCAGGTATTGTTTCCTCAGAATGCCTTTCGGGATAATACCTGCATCTGAAATCTTTCATAGAGCGATGGAACACATAATTGAAGGTCTGAAAGGAGTTCGGGTCTATGTTGATTACATCATCATCTGGGGCTCCACACTGAAAGAACACAATGAGAGACTGACTAAAGTGCTACAGAGCATACGCCGGAATGGACTGAAGCTCAACAAAGCCAAGTGTCAGTTTGGCGTCCAGGAAGTCACTTTCCTAGGAGATAATCTATCTGGTAAAGAAATAGAGCCAGATATGGAAAAAGTAAACGCCATACTCAACATGCCCTCAACCAATGACAAAAAAGGAGTGCTACGCATCATGGGGATGATAAACTTCATTGGAAAGTTCATTCCTAACTTGTCAGCCAAGACAACCTGTCTGCGAGACCTGCTACATAAAACAAATGAGTTTGCATGGACAGAAAAACATGAACAAGAGTGGATGAACCTCAAAACAGTGCTGACAACTACACCTGTACTCACTTTCTTTGACCCGACAAAGAGAATCAAAGTGTCAATGGATGCATCAAAGGATGGCCTAGGCGCGGTCTTGCTACAAGCAGAGGGTGAAGATTGGAAGCCTGTTGCCTATGCCTCCAGGTCTATGACTGATACTGAGTGTCGATACACCCAGATTGAAAAGGAATGTCTAGGCTTGGTAGTTGGATTAGAAAAGTTCCATGGCTACATATATGGACTTCTCACCTTCACAGTTGAGACAGACCACAGCCCATTGGTTGCCATCATAAAAAAGAACCTGAATGAGATGTCTCCAAGGATTCAATGACTCATGATGAAGCTGCAAAGATATGACTTTGAACTGATCTACACACCAGGCAAATACATAGTGTTAGCAGATGCACTATCCCGAGCACCCACAATGAGTCATGTGAGCTCTACTGAAGAAGACGTGGATGTTCATGTGAGTATGGTCACTGCTGCGCTGCCTGTGTCAGACACAAAATCAAAGCAAATAGCAGAAGAAACAGTAAAAGATACAGTGTTACAAACAGTAATAGAGAACATTCATCATGGTTGGCCAAAAGGTTCCTGTCCAAAATACTTTCACATAAGGTCAGAATTGAGTGTCGCAAGTGGACTATTACTAAAACAGAACAGAATAGTCATTCCACAGGCTTTATGTCAAGACATGCTCAAAAGGATTCATGAGGGACACCTCGGAATTGAAAAATGCAAAAGGAGAGCAAGAGACACTGTTTATTGGCCTGGCATAAATAAGGACATTGAGAACATGATAGGCAAATGTGAGACATGTCAGAAACACCAAAACAAACAAACAAAGGAACCAATGATAGTAGCTGACATACCAACAGCACCATGGCAAAAGGTTGGTATGGACCTCTTTCATTTAAATGGTAAAGAATATCTAATAGTAATTGACTACTATTCTAACTATCCTGAGATGACGCTGCTCTCAAGCACATCAGCAAGCAGTGTCATAATGCATGTGAAATCCATCTTCGCCAGACATGGAATTCCCAGGATTGCCATTAACGACAATGGTCCGTGCTTCAACTGTAAGGAGTGGCAACAGTTTGCAGCACAGTATGACTTTCAGCACATCACATCCAGTCCTTTGTATGCTCAGTCAAATGGTAAGGCAGAGAAAGGTGTTCAAGTTCTCAAGCAGCTACTGAAGAAAGCGGCAGAAAGCAAGTCTGATCCTTACCTCGCCCTGCTGAGCTACCGAGCCTCACCTTTAGACTGTGGTTCTTCACCTGCTGAACTACTAATGGGTCACAAGTTGCGCACCACGCTACCCTGCTGTGCAAAAGAACAGCAAAGTGAGGGACTGAGACAGAGACTTCAACTGTTAAAGCTGAAACAGAAATCATACTATGACAAGTCATCCAAAACTCTAAAACCATTGACAAGGGATGATGTTGTCAGGATTGAGGATCCAGATGCATGGAACAGGAAAGCTACAGTTCTTGAGGAAGTATGACCAAGGTCATACACTGTTAGAACTGAGGAAGGACAGATTCTCAGGAGGAACCGCCGTTCCCTCCTGAAAACACAAGAAACTATCCAAGAGCAGATTGATGACAATGCCGCAACTGAATCTTGTCATTCACCACCAGAACAATCTCATGAAAACACATCAGACTTACCCATGCTGAGAAGACCCACACGTGTAGTAAAAAAGCCTGATAGACTTAATCTTTGAGTACAAAGAAAAACTATATTGAAAATGTATTGACTGTTGTGAAAATGTTTATGTTTATAGAGCACTAACAAAAGTGTTACTGATATCATCTTTATCGTTTTTCTTGAAAGTTGATTGATATTGATTTTGTTAACCTCAAAGAAAGGGGGATGTAATGGTCAATAACATGTCATTCTGGAGTGGTACACTAGATGGAGCTGTAGAGCTGTATATTTAGTTGTATGTGTTTAAGACTACACTACCCATGATGCACTAGGCTACCCAGAAGGCAGTAGTCAAGATGGAAGCCTGCACACAGATGCACACATGCTGAATCTCTACAGATGCTGTACCTAGAGAACGTGTACTGAATAAATGTCGAGCTAGAAGCTAGCTGTTCATAATAAGAATGTCTAGTTATTAATGAACATAACACCATCAAGCCACCCTCTCCCAGAGAGGAGGTGCAAGAGGAAATGGAAACAACACCGAGGACATGCAGTTTCTGACAGGGTGGCATCAGTTAAACTGATGTTGAGCTGGAGAAAGCTCTCTTAAAGACAGGGAGAAGAGGTTCCTCTATATGAGAGACACAGTGGATAGATATTGATCTTTCACCGCTGAGGCCTGGGTTGGAGCATCCATCTGTGGAATGAGATTGATCCAACCTCAATCTAGTTCCTAATAGACAAGCACCAACAGAACAAAGAAAAGCCACTAATTGGCATTATGTGGACAACCTGTCCTGGGCCAATATTTATCCCTCAATCAATGTCACTAAAACAGATTATCTGGTCATTATCATATTGCTGTTTGTGGGAGCTTGCTGTGCGCAGATTGGCTGCTGTATTTCCTGCATTACAACAGTGACTACACTTCAATAGTACTTCATTGGCTGTAAAGCACTTTGGGACATCCTGAGGTCATGAAAGGCGCTATATAAATGCAAGCCTTTCTTTCTTTCAGAGAGGCAATAGGGATTGCTGCTGTGGCAATGACATCCTTTGTGACCGTGACAAAGGTAAACTATCCCTCCTCGTCCTTCTTGACTTGTCTGCAGCCTTTGACATGGTTGACCACTCGATCCTTCTCCAACACCTCTCCACCATTGTCCAGCTGGGTGGGACTGTACTCATCTGGTTCCATTCTTATCTATCTAATTGTAGCCAGAGAATCACCTGTGACGGCTTCTCTTTCCACTCCCGCATCGTTACCTCTGGTGTCCCCCAAGGATCTACCCTTGGTCCCCTCCTATTTCTCATCTACATGCTGCCCCTTGGCGACGTCATCCAAAATCACAGCATTCCACATGTACACTGACGACACCCAGCTCTACCTCACCACCACTTCACTCGACCCCTCCACAGTCTCTAAATTGTCAGACTGCTTGTCCGACATACAGTTCTGGATGAACAGAAATTTTCTCCAATTAAATATTGGAAGACCGAAGCCATTGTTTTCGGTCCCCGCCACAAACTCCGTTCCCTAGCCACTGACTCCATCCCCCTCCCTAACATCTGTCTGAGGCTGAACCACACTGTTCGCAACCTTGGTGTCATATTTGACCCTGAAATGAGCTTCCGACCACATATCTGTGGCATAACTAAGACCGCCTATTTACACCTCCGTAACATCGCCCGTCTCCACCCCTGCCTCAGCTCATCCGCTGCTTAAACCCTCATCCATGCCTTTCTTACCTCTAGACTTGACTATTCCAATGCACTCCTGGCCGGCCTCCCACGTTCTACCCTACGTAAACATGAGGTCATCCAAAACTCGGCTGCCCGTGTCCTAACTCGCACCAAGTCCTGTTCGCCCATCACCCCCTGTGCTCACTGACCTGCACTGGCTCCCGGTTAAGCAACACCTCGATTTCAAAATTCTCATCCTTGTTTTCAAATCCCCTCCTTATCTCTGCAATCTCCTCCAGCCTGCCAACCCTCCGAGATCTCTGCGCTCCTCTAATTCTGCCCTCTTGAGCAGCCCCGATTTCCATCACTCCACCATTGGCGGCCGTGCCTTCAGCTGCCTGGGCCCTAAGCTCTGGAATTCCCTCCCTAAACCTCTCCACCTCTCTTTCCTCCTTTAAGACGCTCCTTAAAACCTACCTCTTTGACCAAGCTTTTGGTCATCTGCCCTCATTTCTCCTTATGTGGCTAGGTGTCAAATGTTTTCTCTTGTAACACTCCTGTGCAGCGCCTTGGGATGTTTTACCACGTTAAAGGCGCTATATCAATACAAGTTGTTGTTGCGGTTGTTGTGGGGAGTGCAAAATCTCAGTGGTGTGGGTGGGTCTTCTGAGGTTTGAGCTGGGGGCCATTATTGGGGTAGATAAAGAGAGCCTCACTCTGCAACTGACTCTGCTGCACCTGACCTGTTAGTGGGTGATGCTGGACAACAAAAGTGGGGGAAAGTGTTCCATTCCCTAGCAGTAAATCCTTCACCTTAACAAGTACAACATTTGAGACATATTTCTAGGAGCAAGGATGAGGGATTCACAGGCAGGAAAGGGTTGAAACAGTTCAAGGCTCTGCTACATGTGGTGGAGAAAAGGGAGGGGTTGCTCAGGAGGGGCTGAGTCAGAGGACCAAAGGATACAGACTGGGGCAGAAGGCTGGAGGAGGTAGGGGATGGGAAGGGACGAGGTCATGGAGGGATTTATAAACATGGCTGAGGATTTTTGAACTTGATGCATTGGGGGGACGGGGAGGCAGTGGAGATCAATGAGGATAAATATGCATTTATATAGCATTCCTCATGTAAAAGACAGGATACCAAGCAGGAAATAAATGAATTTTATGGGAGATCAATTGCCTCAGTTAAATGGGATGGGTGTTTTGAAGGCTTTTGATGAAAGAAGTAGCAAAACAAAATTGTTTTGGAAGTAAGTTTGAGAGAGCTGGGAGTTGATAGGTGAGAGATCAGCCTCCAATGGGGAGCAGAGGGTGTGGGGGGGAGAACAAGAGGACGGGGGATTCAGCCTGGAATGTGCAGCTGAAGATTATCTAAAATGAGTGGGGCAAGAACATGGAAGGGTTTGAAAACAAGAACAAGGATAAGGAGACTGAAATTTATTCACTGGGGCCGGTGGAACTGATTGAGGATTGAGGTGAAGGGTGTGCGGGACATTGTGGTGATGATTGAGGTGAAGGGTGTGTGGGACATTGTGGTGATGATTGAGGTGAAGGGTGTGCGGGACATTGTGGTGATGATTGAGGTGAAGGGTGTGTGGGACATTGTGGTGAGGATTGAGGTGAAGGGTGTGTGGGACATTGTGCTGAGGATTGAGGTGAAGGGTGTGTGGGACATTGTGGTGAGGATTGAGGTGAAGGGTCTGCGGGACATTGTGGTGAGGATTGAGGTGAAGGGTCTGCGGGACATTGTGGTGAGGATTGAGGTGAAGGGTGTGTGGGACATTGTGGTGAGGATTGAGGTGAAGGGTGTGCGGGACATTGTGGTGGGATTGAGGTGAAGGGTGTGTGGGACATTGTGGTGAGGATTCAGGTGAAGGGTGTGTGGGACATTGTGCTGAGGATTGAGGTGAAGGGTGTGTGGGACATTGTGGTGATGATTGAGGTGAAGGGTGTGTGGGACATTGTGGTGGGATTGAGGTGAAGGGTGTGTGGGACATTGTGCTGAGGATTGAGGTGAAGGGTGTGTGGGACATTGTGGTGGGATTGAGGTGAAGGGTGTGTGGGACATTGTGGTGAGGATTGAGGTGAAGGGTGTGTGGGACATTGTGGTGAGGGTTGAGGTGAAGGGTGTGTGGGACATTGTGGTGAGGATTGAGGTGAAGGGCGTGTGGGACATTGTGCTGAGGATTGAGGTGAAGGGTGTGCGGGACATTGTGGTGAGGATTGAGGTGAAGGGTGTGCGGGACATTGTGGTGAGGATTGAGGTGAAGGGTGTGTGGGACATTGTGGTGAGGATTGAGGTGAAGGGTGTGCGGGACATTGTGCTGAGGATTGAGGTGAAGGGTGTGTGGGACATTGTGGTGGGATTGAGGTAAAGGGTGTGCGGGACATTGTGGTGAGGATTGAGGTGAAGGGTGTGCGGGACATTGTGGTGAGGATTGAGGTGAAGGGTGTGCGGGACATTGTGGTGAGGATTGAGGTGAAGGGTGTGCGGGACATTGTGGTGAGGATTGAGGTGAAGGGTATGTGGGACATTGTGGTGGGGATTGAGGTGAAGGGTGTGCGGGACATTGTGGTGAGGATTGAGGTGAAGGGTGTGTGGGACATTGTGGTGAGGATTGAGGTGAAGGGTGTGCGGGATATTGTGGTGGGGATTGAGGTGAAGGGTGTGCGGGACATTGTGGTGGGGATTGAGGTGAAGGGTGTGCGGGATATTGTGGTGGGGATTGAGGTGAAGGGTGTGCGGGATATTGTGGTGGGATTGAGGTGAAGGGTGTGCGGGACATTGTGGTGGGATTGAGGTGAAGGGTGTGTGGGACATTGTGGTGAGGATTGAGGTGAAGGGTGTGCGGGACATTGTGATGAGGATTGAGGTGAAGGGTGTGTGGGACATTGTGGTGGGGATTGAGGTGAAGGGTGTGCGGGACATTGTGGTGAGGATTGAGGTGAAGGGTGTGTGGGACATTGTGGTGAGGATTGAGGTGAAGGGTGTGTGGGACATTGTGGTGAGGATTGAGGTGAAGGGTGTGTGGGACATTGTGATGAGGATTGAGGTGAAGGGTGTGTGGGACATTGTGGTGAGGATTGAGGTGAAGGGTGTGTGGGACATTGTGGTGAGGATTGAGGTGAAGGGTGTGTGGGACATTGTGGTGAGGATTGAGGTGAAGGGTGTGTGAGACATTGTGGTGGGGATTGAGGTGAAGGGTGTGTGGGACATTGTGGTGGGGATTGAGGTGAAGGGTGTGTGGGATATTGTGGTGGGATTGAGGTGAAGGGTGTGCGGGACATTGTGGTGAGGATTGAGGTGAAGGGTGTGTGGGACATTGTGGTGGGGATTGAGGTGAAGGGTGTGTGGGACATTGTGGTGGGGATTGAGGTGAAGGGTGTGTGGGACATTGTGGTGGGGATTGAGGTGAAGGGTGTGCGGGACATTGTGGTGAGGATTGAGGTGAAGGGTGTGTGGGACATTGTGGTGGGGATTGAGGTGAAGGGTGTGTGGGACATTGTGGTGAGGATTGAGGTGAAGGGTGTGCGGGATATTGTGGTGATGATTGAGGTGAAGGGTGTGCGGGACATTGTGGTGAGGATTGAGGTGAAGGGTGTGCGGGACATTGTGGTGAGGATTGAGGTGAAGGGTGTGCGGGACATTGTGGTGAGGATTGAGGTGAAGGGTGTGCGGGACATTGTGCTGAGGATTGAGGTGAAGGGTGTGCGGGATATTGTGCTGAGGATTGAGGTGAAGGGTGTGCGGGACATTGTGGTGAGGATTGAGGTGAAGGGTGTGTGGGACATTGTGGTGAGGGTGGAGCTGAAGGGTGTGTGGGACATTGTGTTGAGGATTGAGGTGAAGGGTGTTACAAATCTCATCATCATCAAGAAACTACTCATGAAATAACGCTGCACGGCCAGCTGGTGGCGCCGTCCAAGGAGTATAAATACTCGGGCGTGGGCCCAGCTTGGCCAGGGACATTTTGTAAGACAAGGAACTAGTGAAGTACAACTCGGCCTCCATGTTCTGAAACAAGTTGATTAAAGCCTTGCTTTATACTCAAACCAAGTGCGTAGTTTTAAGAACATAAGAAATAGGAGCAGGAGTAGGCCAATCGGCCCCTCGAGCCTGCTCCACCATTCAATAAGATCATGGCTGATCTGATCCTAACCTCAAATCTTCTATCACTCTCCATCCACCCGAACCCATGTGATCTCCCGGGAGAGGCGAAAAAACAGATAAAAAACCCAATGGCCAATTTGGGTGAAAAAAATCTGGGAAATTCCTCTCCGACCCATCTAGGCGATCGAAATTCGTCCAGGAGATCACTCTGTCCCTATATTTTCTACAGTATTTACCTTCTGTAAAGGCGATCTCCACCCCAGCCAGGAACAGGAATAAAACCATCTCCTGAAATCTAACACAGAATTAGAACACAGTAGGAGCAGAACCAGGCTACACGGCCCCTGGGCCCGCTCCACTACCCACAGGGCCATGACCATTCTGAGCCTAGACTCATGTCCAATTTCCTGCCCGCTCCCCGTAACCCTTAATTCCCTTTACTTCTAGGAAACTATCTATTTCTGTTTTAAATTTATTTAATGATGTAGCTTCCACAGCTTTCTGGGGCAGCAAATTCCACACACCTACCACCCTCTGAGTGAAGAAGTTTCTCGTCTTCTCAGTTTTGAAAGAGCAGCCCCTTATTCTAAGATTATGCCCCCTAGTTCTAGTTTCACCCATCATTGGGAACATCCTCACCGCATCCACCCGATCAAGCGCCTTCACAATCTTATATGTTTCAATAAGATCGCCTCTCATTCTTCTGAACTCCAATGAGTAGAGTCCCAATCTATTCAACCTCTCCTCATATGACCACCCCCTCATCCCCGGGATTAACCGAGTGAACCTTCTTTGTACTGACTCGAGAGCAAGTATGTCTTTTCTTAAGTATGGACACCAAAACTGTATGCAGTATTCCAGGTGCGGTCTCACCAATACCTTTTATAACTGCAGCAATACCTCCCTGTTTTTATATTCTATCCCCCTAGCAATAAAAGCCAACATTTCATTGGCCTTCTTGATCACTTGCTGCACCTGCATACTAACTTTTTGAGTTTCGTGCACCAGGACCCCCAGATCCCTTTGTACTACAGTACTTTCCAGTTTCTTGCCATTAAGATAATAACTTGCTCTATGATTTTTCCTGCCAAAGTGCATAACCTCACACTTTCCAGTATTGTATTCCATCTGCCAAATCTCTGCCCACTTACTTAGCCTGTCTATGTCCCTTTGCAGGTTTTTTATGTCCTCCTCACTCACTACTTTCCCTCCCATCTTTGTATCATCTGCAAACTTTGATATGTTACACTCGGTCCCCTCCTCCAAATCATTAATATAGATTGTAAAGAGTTGGGGACCCAGCACTGACCCCTGCGGAACACCACTAGTTACTAGTTGCCAGCCTGAGAACGAACCATTTATCCCAACTCTCTGCTTTCTGTTAGAGAGCCAATCCTCCACCCACGCCAGAATATTACCCCCAATCCCGTGATTTTTTATCTTGAGCAATAATCTTTTGTGTGGCACCTTGTCAAATGCCTTTTGGAAGTCTAAATACACTGCATCCACTGGTTCCCCTTTATCCACCCTGTATGTTACTTCCTCAAAGAACTCAAGCAAATTTGTCAAACATGACTTCCCCTTCATGAAACCATGCTCAGTTTGTCCTATTAAATTATGTTTATCCAAATGTCCCGTTACTGTCTCCTTAATAATGGACTCTAACATTTTACCAACCACAGATGTTAGGCTAACAGGTCTATAGTTTCCAGCCTTCTGCCTACTACCCTTTTTAAATAAGGGTGTTACATTAGCAGTTTTCCAATCTGCCGGGACCTTTGCTGAGTCCAGGGAGTTTTGGAAAATTATTACCAATGCATCCACAATCCCTACCGCCACTTCCCTCAAGACCCTAGGATGCAAGCCATCAGGTCCAGGGGATTTATCCGCCTCGAGTCCCATTATTTTACCAAGTACCACTTCCTTAGTGATTTTAATCGTATTTAGCTCCTCCCCCCCTAGAGCCCCCTGTTTGTCCAGTGTTGGGATATTCTTAGTGTCCTCTACCGTAAAGACTGATACAAAATAATTGTTCAGCGTTTTTGCCATCTCCATGTTTCCCACCATTAATTTCCCGGCCTCATCCTCTAAGGGACCAACATTTACTTTAGCCACCCTTTTTCTTTTTATATAACTATAGAAACTTTTGCTATCTGTTTTTATATTTTTTGCGAATTTACTTTCATAATCTATCTTCCCTTTCTTAATCAATCTTTTAGTTATTTTTTGCTGTCTTTTAAAGACTTCCCAATCTTCTATCCTCCCACTAGATTTGGCTACCTTATATGCCCTTGTTTTTAGTCGGATACTATCCTTAATTACTTTACTTAGCCACGGATGGCTATCTTTTCTTTTACACCCTTTTTTCCTCAGTGGAATATATTTTTTTTGGAAGTTGTAAAATAACTCCTTAAATGTACACCACTGATCATGTACCGTCTTACCCTTTAATCTATTTTCCCAGTCCACTCTAATCAATTCCGCTCTCATACCTTCATAGTCTCCTTTATTCAAGCTCAGCATGTTTGTTTGAGATCCAACCTTCTCACCCTCTAATTGAATATGGAATTCAACCATGTTATGGTCACTCATTCCAAGGGGATCCTTTACTAGGACATTTTTAATTAATCCTGTCTCATTACACAGGACCAAATCTAAGGTTGCTTGCCCCCTGGTCGGTTCAGTTACATACTGCTCAAGAAACCCATCCCTAATACACTCAATGAACTCATCCTCAAGGCTGCTGTGCCCAATTTGATTTGTTCAGTTAATATGATAATTAAAATGCCCCATAATTATAGCTGTTCCCTTATTACAAGCCTCAACTATTTCCTGATTAATACTCCGTCCAACAGAGTTGCAACTGTTCGGAGGCCTATAGACTACGCCCGCTAGTGTTTTTTTCCCCTTATTATTCCTTATCTCCACCCAAACTGTTTCACTATCCTGCTCCTTTGACCCAATATCATTTCTCTGTATTATAGTGATTCCTTCCTTTATTAACATAGCCACCCCACCTCCCCTCCCTTCCTGCCTGTCCTTCCTGATTGTTAAATAACCTGGTATGTTTAATTCCCAGTCATGGTCACCCTGCAGCCATGTTTCTGTAGTGGCCACAAGATCATACCCATATGTCGTTATTTGTGCCATTAACTCATTCATTTTGTTACGAATGCTACGTGCATTCAGATAAAGAACTTACAAATATGTTTTGTAACACTTAGTTCCTGTTTTTTCCCCTTTTAGTACTTTACTTTTTACTCCATACCTTCTGTCCCTTCCTGACACGTTCTGTTTTTTAATTCCCCCACTGCTACCTAAGTCTATGACCTTCTCCGTTGTCATTTCTATTATTTGCTCTCTAGAAACCTCCCCCCCACTAATTAGTTTAAAGCCCTCTCTACAGCCCTAGTTATATGATTCGCCAGGACTGTAGTCCCAGCACTGGCCAAGTGGAGTCTGTCCCAACGGAACAGCTCCCTCCTGTCCCAGTACTGGTGCCAGTGTCCCAAGAAGCAAAACCCATTTCTCCCACACCAGTCTTTGAGCCACGCATTTAACTCTTTAATTTTATTTATCCTAGCCAAATTCGCTCGTGGCTCAGGTAATAACCCAGAGATTATTACCCTTGAGGTTCTGTTTTTTAATTTGACCCCTAGCTGCCCATACTCCTTTAACAGAACCGTCTTCCTTGTCCTATCTACGTCGTTTGTACCAACATGGACCATGCCAACTGGATCCTCCCCCTCCCACTCCAAGTTTCTTTCCAGCCCAGAAGAGATGTCCTTAACCCTGGCACCGGGCAGGCAACACAGCCTTCGGGACTCCCGCTCTTGACTGCAGAGGACCCTATCTATCCCCCTAATGATACTATCCCCTACCACTACAACATTTCTTTTTACTCCCTCCACTTGAATGGCCCCCTGTACCATGGTGCTGTGGCCAGGTTGCTCATCCTCCCTGCAGTCCCCACTCCCGCCCTCACAGGGAGTAAGAACCTCGATCCTGCTTGACAAGAGCAAGGGCTGCGGCTCCATCAACACTGCCTCCTGGATCCCTGTACCTGCCTCACTCATAGTCACACCATCCTGTCCGTGACCACGGATTACATCTGCATTAATTAATTTCATAGATGTGACCATCTCCTGAAACATAGAGTCCAGGAACTTCTCCCCCTCCCTGATGTGTCGCAGTGTCTGAAGCTCGGTCTCAAGCTCTTTAACATGGAGCTTGAGTTCCTCTAGCAGCAAACACTTATCGCAAATGTAATCACCGTGAGCCTCAATGGGGTCCACCAGCTCCCACATTTTGCAACAGTGACACATCACCTGTTCACCCATATCTATGTAATTAATTAAATTTATTATTATTAGTTACGAAGACCTTCTGCCCCGATATAGATGATATTATTACACCACTATTCAATAGGACTTACCAACTTAAAGGAATAAAAGAGAAGGAAGAAAACCAACCAACCAGCTGATCACCAACCTCCTCCTTGAATACTGTCTGTGGGGCCTGTTTGGTTGACTCGTCTCGCTGCTCTGCTTCCGCAGTGCTGTCTAAGCCTGGGAGTGGGGAACAAAACAGAACAAAAAACACACCCTCACCTCCCACTTGCCCGAACTCTCCCTCTTACCAAACTCTAGCAGCACTCCGTGCAAGCACTAGTCCCGCCCCTTTTATACCCGGATTCTACTTCCGGTTTAAACACCCCAACAGTTTAATATACACTTAAAAATTAAACTCACTTCAAATAATTAACTTTTTAACACACTAAAATTCACAAAATACACTTAAATGACTTTTCTCCCTCTTACCAAACTCTAGCAGCACTCAATGCACAGCACTTTATTACATCAAAGGGTGTGTGGGACATTGTGGTGGGGATTGAGGTGAAGGGTGTGTGGGACATTGTGCTGAGGATTGAGGTGAAGGGTGTGCGGGACATTGTGCTGAGGATTGAGGTGAAGGGTGTGTGGGACATTGTGGTGGGGATTGAGGTGAAGGGTGTGTGGGACATTGTGGTGATGATTGAGGTGAAGGGTGTGCGGGACATTGTGCTGAGGATTGAGGTGAAAGGTGTGTGGGACATTGTGGTGATGATTGAGGTGAAGGGTGTGCGGGACATTGTGGTGATGATTGAGGTGAAGGGTGTGTGGGACATTGTGCTGAGGATTGAGGTGAAAGGTGTGTGGGACATTGTGGTGATGATTGAGGTGAAGGGTGTGCGGGACATTGTGTTGATGATTGAGGTGAAGGGTGTGCGGGACATTGTGGTGATGATTGAGGTGAAGGGTGTGTGGGACATTGTGGTGGGATTGAGGTGAAGGGTGTGCGGGGCATTGTGTCGGGATTGAGGTGAAGGGTGTGTGGGACATTGTGGTGGGGATTGAGGTGAAGGGTGTGTGGGACATTGTGGTGAGGATTGAGGTGAAGGGTGTGTGGGACATTGTGGTGGGGATTGAGGTGAAGGGTGTGCGGGACATTGTGTGGGGATTGAGGTGAAGGCTGTGCGGGACATTGTGGTGGGGATTGAGGTGAAAGGTGTGTGGGACATTGTGTGGGGATTGAGGTGAAGGGTGTGTGGGACGTTGTGGTGGGGATTGAGGTGAAGGGTGTGTGGGACATTGTGTGGGGATTGAGGTGAAAGGTGTGTGGGACATTGTGGTGGGGATTGAGGTGAAGGGTGTGCGGGACATTGTGGTGGGGATTGAGGTGAAAGGTGTGTGGGACATTGTGCTGAGGATTGAGGTGAAGGGTGTGTGGGACATTGTGGTGGGGATTGAGGTGAAGGGTGTGTGGGACATTGTGGTGGGGATTGAGGTGAAGGGTGTGTGGGACATTGTGGTGAGGATTGAGGTGAAAGGTGTGTGGGACATTGTGGTGGGGATTGAGGTGAAGGGTGTGTGGGACATTGTGGTGGGGATTGAGGTGAAAGGTGTGTGGGACATTGTGGTGGGGATTGAGGTGAAAGGTGTGTGGGACATTGTGGTGAGGATTGACGTGAAAGGTGTGTGGGACATTGTGGTGGGGATTGAGGTGAAGGGTGTGTGGGACATTGTGGTGGGGATTGAGGTGAAAGGTGTGTGGGACATTGTGGTGGGGATTGAGGTGAAGGGTGTGTGGGACATTGTGGTGGGGATTGAGGTGAAAGGTGTGTGGGACATTGTGGTGGGGATTGAGGTGAAGGGTGTGCGGGACATTGTGGTGGGGATTGAGGTGAAAGGTGTGCGGGACATTGTGGTGGGGATTGAGGTGAAGGGTGTGTGGGACATTGTGTGGGGATTGAGGTGAAGGGTGTGCGGGACATTGTGGTTGAATTGAGGTGAAAGGTGTGTGGGACATTGTGGTGGGGATTGAGGTGAAGGGTGTGCGGGACATTGTGGTGGGGATTGAGGTGAAGGGTGTGCGGGACATTGTGGTGGGGATTGAGGTGAAAGGTGTGTGGGACATTGTGCTGAGGATTGAGGTGAAGGGTGTGTGGGACATTGTGGTGGAATTGAGGTGAAGGGTGTGTGGGACATTGTGGTGGGGATTGAGGTGAAGGGTGTGCGGGACATTGTCGTGGGGATTGAGGTGAAAGGTGTGTGGGACATTGTGCTGAGGATTGAGGTGAAGGGTGTGTGGGACATTGTGGTGAGGATTGAGGTGAAGGGTGTGCGGGACATTGTGCTGAGGATTGAGGTGAAGGGTGTGTGGGACATTGTGGTGGGGATTGAGGTGAAGGGTGTGCGGGACATTGTGCTGAGGATTGAGGTGAAGGGTGTGTGGGACATTGTGGTGAGGGTTGAGGTGAAGGGTGTGTGGGACATTGTGGTGGGGTTTGAGGTGAAGGGTGTGCGGGACATTGTGGTGGGGACTGAGGTGAAGGGTGTGTGGGACATTGTGGTGGGGATTGAGGTGAAGGGTGTGCGGGACATTGTGGTGGAATTGAGGTGAAAGGTGTGAGGGACATTGTGGTGGGGATTGAGGTGAAGGGTGTGCGGGACATTGTGGTGGGGATTGAGGTGAAGGGTGTGCGGGACATTGTGGTGGGGATTGAGGTGAAGGGTGTGCGGGACATTGTGGTGGGGATTGAGGTGAAGGGTGTGCGGGACATTGTGGTGGGGATTGAGGTGAAGGGTGTGCGGGACATTGTGGTGGGGATTGAGGTGAAGGGTGTGCGGGACATTGTGGTGGGGATTGAGGTGAAGGGTGTGTGGGACATTGTGGTGGGGATTGAGGTGAAGGGTCTGCGGGACATTGTGGTGAGGATTGAGGTGAAGGGTGTGTGGGACATTGTGGTGAGGATTGAGGTGAAGGGTGTGCGGGACATTGTGGTGAGGATTGAGGTGAAGGGTGTGTGGGACATTGTGGTGGGGATTGAGGTGAAGGGTGTGCGGGACATTGTGGTGAGGATTGAGGTGAAGGGTGTGTGGGACATTGTGGTGGAATTGAGGTGAAGGGTGTGTGGGACATTGTGGTTAGGATTGAGGTGAAGGGTGTGCGGGACATTGTGGTGGGGATTGAGGTGAAGGGTGTGCGGGACATTGTGGTGGGGATTGAGGTGAAGGGTGTGTGGGACATTGTGGTGAGGATTAAGGTGAAGGGTGTGCGGGACATTGTGGTGAGGATTGAGGTGAAGGGTGTGCGGGACATTGTGGTGGGGATTGAGGTGAAGGGTGTGCGGGACATTGTGGTGGGGATTGAGGTGAAGTGTGTGTGGGACATTGTGGTGGGGATTGAGGTGAAAGGTGTGTGGGACATTGTGGTGGGGATTGAGGTGAAAGGTGTGTGGGACATTGTGGTGAGGATTGAGGTGAAGGGTGTGTGGGACATTGTGGTGAGGGTGGAGGTAAAGGGTGTGCGGGACATTGTGGTGAGGATTGAGGTGAAGGGTGTGCGGGACATTGTGGTTGGAGGTACTTGATTTTTAGTTTCCTTTTCCCTTAAATACAAGATAGTAACTCAAAAAATCCAATAAAGAGAAATTTCTTTACTCAGAGCATGGTTAGAAAGTGGAACTTGCTACCACAGGAAGTGGCTGAGGCAAATAGCTTAAATCCTTTCAAAAGGAAACTAGACAAGTACATGAGAGTAAAGGAAATAGAAAGATATGCTGAAAGACTGAGCTGAGGCAGATGGAGTGGGAGGAGGCTCGAGTGGAGCATAAACACCAGCACAGACTAAAATAACAACAGAAAATGCTGGAAAAACTCAGCAAGCCAGGCAACATCCGTGGAGAGAGAAATAGAGTCAACGTTTCAGGTCGAAGACCTTTGTCAAGAAGGGTTTCGACCTGAAACGTTGACTCTATTTTTCTCTCCACGGATGTTGCCTGGCCTGCTGAGTTTTTCCAGCATTTTCTGTTGTTATTTCAGATTTCCAGCATCCGCAGTATTTTGCTATCGTACTAGCACAGACTAGCACAGACTGTCTGTGTGGAGTTTGCACATTCTCCCCGTGTTTGCGTGGGTTTCCTCCGGGTGCCCCGGTTTCCTCCCACAGTCCAAAGATGTGCGGGTTAGGTTGATTGGCTATGATAAATTGACCCTTAGTGTTAGGGGGATTAAATATGTGGGGTTACAGGGATAGGGTGGGATATGTGTTGGTGTAGGGGTTACGGGGATTGGGTGGGATATGTGTCGGTGCAGGCTCGATGGGCCGAAATGGCCTCTATCTGCACTGTGGGGTTTCTGTGATTCTGTGATAGTTGGGCCGAATGGCCTGTTTCTGTGCGGGATATTACATGTAATTCTCTTCCATTTCACATGGAGCCAGGAGTCACTCGACTGAAGTCAATGACAAAGCTGGGCAGCAAGAAAATTCCACTGGCAATAGCCCAATCAGGAAGTGTCTACACTGAGAAAATTTATTACCAAGCCAGGGCTGTTTGGAATAAAATTGAATCCCTCTTCTCTTCCTCATTTTCCCCCTTATGTTCTTCTCCTCTCCTGAAGGAGCCAACTCAGTTCCACAAGCACTAGTCCATCACCCAAGTCACCATCCTTTATTTGTGAGCTCAGTGTCTGTCAGCTATTCAGCTATGGGAGGTGCCACATTCCGATTCTGTCTGACATTTGCACACTTTCTGGTCACTGGATAGTGATCAGGAGCTGAAATCTTGGCTTTATTCACCTCGATAGCCCAGGGAGACCGAGGGGCATTACCTTGCTTGGCTGAGATCGGGCAACTCAGCACGGGCCAGAGATAGAACTAGGGATCTTCCTTCTGTGTATGCCTCAGCACCACGCCAGGCAGTGCATTTGCCAAATGAACATTGCCAGTTGACAAAAGGCTGCTCGCCGTGACAGTTAAGGGCAGGTAAACAAAGGAAAACCAACGACTTTAATACAGGGCCTTGGTGAGACCACACCTGGAGTACTGGGTGCAGTTTTGGTCTCCTTACCAAAGAAAGGATATACTTGCCGTGGAGGGAGTGCAGCGAAGGTTCACCAGACTGATTCCTGGGATGGCAGGACAGTCGTATGAGGAGAGATTGGGTCGGCTAGGCCTGTATTCACTAGAGTTTAGAAGAATGAGAGGGGATCTCATTGAAACGTATAAAATCCTGACAGGGCTAGACAGACTGGATGCAGGGAGGATGTTCCCCTGGCTGGGGGGGTCTAGAACGAGGAGTCACAGTCTCAGGATACGGGGTAGGACATTTAGG
Organism: Somniosus microcephalus; assembly: GCF_052327205.1. Classification (NCBI taxonomy): domain Eukaryota; kingdom Metazoa; phylum Chordata; class Chondrichthyes; order Squaliformes; family Somniosidae; genus Somniosus; species Somniosus microcephalus. The sequence goes on from NC_141010.1 coordinate 7,031,547, forward strand.
ACTGAGATGAGGAGAAATTTCTTCACTCAGAGGGTGGTGTACCTGTGGAATTCTCTACCACAGGAGGCTGTGGAGGCCAAGTCACTGAATATATTTAAGAAGGAGATGGATAGATTTCTAGACACGAAAGGCATCAAGGGCTATGGGGAGAGAGCGGGAATATGGTATTGAGATAGAGGATCAGCCATGATCATATTGAATGGCGGAGCAGGCTCGAAGGGCCGAATGGCCGACTCCTGCTCCTATTTTTCTATGTTTTCTATGTTTAAAACTGTGCTGCTTGCGGGTGAGTTGACAAGGGAAAGAATGGGCTTCGGCCGTGCGCCCTTTATGGTCGAATAGCTTGCTGACATTGAGGCTCAAACACAAAGAATGGCCACTCGGTGCGATAGCAGAGGACTGCGAACAAATGACGAGCTGGAGCCCAGTGCCAACCAACACGTACAGGACAGGAGGAGGGGCAAACAATAGCTTGTAGTAACTAGATATTAGAGTCCAGTGTATTAAACATAGCTTACTGCCTGGAGTTCTCTTTAATCCAGCTTTTCTGTTAAACTATGAAATAAATTTTAAGAAACGTTTGAAATCAAGACTCCCACGGTTTCCTAAATTCCTCGATTCCAAACTCCATACACACGGAGCACATGCAACTAATTAAGGTGATTTATAGGGAGTATTGGTAAAAAAGGAAATTATGTGGCAATATATCATGGTTAGTGTCACTCTTTATTATACCATATTTCCTTTCTATGAGGACACGGGAGAGTCTGTTAATCAGCAGTGGATGTAAAAAATGGGTAAAGGAATAGAAGGAAAAAGGGGCTCAAGATTTTTTATCTGGAAATGTTACTTGAGGTACAGATCACAGGGGTAAAGCCAGGCTGAAGCGTATTATTACTGAAAAAACGTGCAGTGAGCTGTATTAGAAGCATATGGTTGCCAGATCAGGGGACCTCAACATCAGCACCACTGTTAAACGAGTTCGGAGCAGCTTTAATATACTTTCACTGTTTTTTTTGGAAGTTTCTTCATTCCACGTTTCTCTGTTCCTCGGGCTTTTCTTTCTTGCCAAGGTTCAGTGTGTTGGCTTTCATCCCGGGCCGTTGGTCAACCTCCAGCATCTGCGGCGGCAGCCAGTGCGAGCAGACTATTTGGCCACGGGGGGGACGCTGACAGTAAAACCCAATCCCGTCTCGTTCAATGTTCACGAGCCCACTACCGGCTAGGGTCTCTGGGGAGAGGTCAGGAGTGGAGATTCGGTCCAATTTTCCCCTTCTCCGACCCCAGCTGTACTGAGGCTAATTGAGGTGGCCCCTCCGTACTTGCCCAGCAGAAACCAGGTGGGCGGGGGGGGGGCAGAATTTACTGGCAAAATAACGGCGAGTTTAATGGTGTGCAAGATGTCCAGCGGTTTGTAGCGAGGAAGAGATACGCCATGAGTTGCGGATCGCCACGAATTGCGGGACATTTTGCGTCAGTCCACCGTTAGCGATGTCCCTGTTAAGCTGTGCGAGTCTGCGGCCGTTCAGCGATCTGGAGGTCCCACGCAGGCCGCTCACTGGCTTTACAATAGTAACAACAGCGCATGCGCGAAAAACTGACTGGGCCGCACAAACCCCCCCAAAAAAATTACAGGGAGCATTGGCCGTTAGCCTCGCGAAGACAGGAGCGCGTCCTCAACCTCCCCACAAGCTTCAAGAAAATGCTGTATGTGTCGTTAAAACAATTTTTTAATTTTTAATTTATTAATTCTCGAGATGTGGGCGTCGCTGGCAAGGCCGGCATTTATTGCCCATCCCTAATTGCCCCCTTGAGAAGGTGGTGGTGAGCCGCCTTGAACCGCTGCAGTCCGTGTGGTGAAGGTGCTCCCACAGTGCTGTTAGGGAGGGAGTTCCAGGATTTTGACCCAGCGACAATGAAGGAACGGCCGATATACTTCCAAGTCAGGATGGTGTGTGACTTGGAGGGGAACTTGGAGGTGGTGGTGTTCCCAGGCTCGCCGCAGATAGTTAGGGCTGGTACTTAACTACTGACATGAATCAGTCATTCATGAAAGAAAGACTTATGAAATAATACTGAGCGGCCTGCGGGTGGCGCTGTCCAGGGAGAATATAAATACTCGGGCACGGGCCCAGCTTGCGCAGGACATTCTTAACAGGAACTAGTGAAGGACACAACTAGACCTCCATGTTGTAAAACAGTTGATTAAAGCTTTGTTTAATGCTTAGACCAAGTGCCTAGTAGTTTCCTTACGTCAACTACAGTACCTATTTTGTCTCTAATTTACTCTATTTCCTTCCCCGTTGTTCCTCTGTTTCTTCCTCTATCCTTAAATCTCTTTGGTTCAGGCGATAGACTGCTGGTCCCGTCGTTCACTGAGGTCCCAGATGCCCTGCTGCCCTCGCTGTTACTAGCTCACACTTCCAACAATTTGGGGGGGGCAAATATTTTTTAACAGCTGTAGGGTGAGGAGAAGAATCTAACCAATGGGGCTCGCAGCGAGATGCCCCACTCAAGAATCTGACCAATGGGGCTCGCAGCGAGATGCCCCACTCAAGAATCTGACCAATGGGGCTCGCAGCGAGATGCCCCACTCAAGAATCTGACCAATGGGGCTCGCAGCGAGATGCCCCACTCAAGAATCTAACCAATGGGGTTCGCAGCGAGATGCCCCACTCAAGAATCTGACCAATGGGGCTCGCAGCGAGATGCCCCACTCTAGAATCTAACCAATGGGGCTTGCAGTGAGATGCCCCACTCAAGAATCTAACCAATGGGGCTCGCAGCGAGATGCCCCACTCAAGCAAATTCCAGGCCTGGGGTCTTGACCTCGGAGCCTTTGATCCGGGGAGGGCAGAGGTCAGCCCGTTGGCTGAAACGATGCCCGCTGAGCCATGCCCCGCACTTTGCCGGAAAGCGCTCAGGAGAAAGCGACGGAATTCAACTGATTCTTTTAAAAAAAAAGTTCAAAGCAGAGTCTCCTCGGGGAGCGGCAGTGCAGGTTCTGAGAAAGAAGTTCACCCCTCGAGGGCAAGTCTCCTTCAGACACACCTTGGGATGTTGCTGATCTCGGCTTGCCGTCCTGAGCAGTCAGGAGTAACCAAAGCGTAGGGGGAGCAAGAGAGACTTTCTCCTTCAGCTGGGAACAAGAGGCTCACTGATACCCAGCCTGCTAATGTAACCTTGCCTTATTTTCACCATTAAGAAAGACCCTGGAGAACTCATTAACTTACAGTTTTGAAATCCAGCGCTGGTAATGGCTGAGAAAATGTTTGTAAAGTTACACCCTGCCTGGAGAATTGGATTTGAAAAAAAAGACTAAATTACAAGCGAGTCACTGTCAGGGCCCTCTTAAATAAGCAGTATTTCCACCAATGAGGATTTCCTGATGTTTCTGTTAGTGCTCGCCATTCATGGGGCTAGAAGGGAGCCTGGCTGAATGTCAAGTGTTTTCAAAAAGAAAATCAATTACAACAAATTCCGATTAACATCCTTCTGACCAATTAAAAAAATATTTTAGTCGAACCAGTATGTGTGAACGGCATCATTGGCAATTCAGGATTAAATGAGTCATTGAGCCGACTGTGAGGGACCGGAATTATAATTAGTGAAGCTTGTCACAATCCCAGGGATGATTGAGTAACAACTGACTGAGTTAATTCAGCTCCTTCGACTGATCGGAATCCGCAGCCTTTTCCAAATCAGCAACACCACACACACCATCTGTACATCATCAACTCACACACACTCACAATCACTCACACTCGCACTCACACACTCACACTCACACTCACATACACACACACTCCAAAACACACACTCACTCACACTCTCACACACACACACACACTCACACTTAAAAACACACAGACACACACTCCAAAACACACACACACTCAGACTCACACACACTCACACACACGCACCCACTCACACACACACACACGCACACACACTCACATGCACACACACACACTTAAAAACACACACACACACTCAGACTCACACACACTCACACACACACTCACATGCACACACACACACTCACACTCACACACTCACTCACACACACTCACACACTCACACACTCACACACACTCACACATTCACACATATACACTCACACACACTCACACACACACTCACACTCACTCACACAAACTCACACACACAGTCACACACACATTCACACATACACACATACACACACTCACACTCCAAAACACACTCAAACTCACTCACACACACACTCACAAACACACTCACACTCACACACATACACACTCATACACACACACAATCACACACTCACACACACACTCACTCACTCACACTCACACAGACTCACACTCACACTCACATGAATTCATACTGTCACACTCGCTCACATACCAATACATGTACTTCTCTTTCTAAACAAAAGGATTTCAAAAGTTAACCAAACTGGACAGAACAAAACAAAAGGTTGTTAGTATTAACTATAATTCTTTCGGTCAATTTGCCAAAACCCCCCTCCTCCGATCAGCATAAGATTTATTTGCTAAGTGATCCAAATAAACCAACAGGTACATCTTTGTGAGATGACACTTTGCCCACTAGGGGGAGCCCATTCTTCTTTCTTCAGTTGAAACCTGGGGTTGCCCATGTGGGAAGGGGCCCAATCACAACAGGGGTGCTGAGGACACGAGGAGGTGCCAATCACAGGCCGGGCACTTCCCCAAGGAACAGAAAGATCAAATAGAAATAAGAAAATCATGGCAGAGTGAACTTATAGCAACACAGGAACAGGAGGAGGCCATTCAGCCCCTCGAGCCTGTTCCACCATTCAGTGAGATCATGGCTGATCTGTGACCTAACTCCATGTACCTGCCTTTGGCCCATATCCCTCAACACCTTTGGTTATCAAAAATCCAACAATCTCAGATTTAAAATTAACAATTGATCCAGCATCAATTGTCGTTTGTGGAAGGGAGTCCAAACTTCTACCACCCTTTGTGTGTAGAAGTGTTTCCTAATTTCACTCCTGAAAGGTCTGGTTCTCATTTTTAGACTCTGCCCCCTAGTCCTAGAATCCCCAACCAGCGGAAATAGTTTCTCTCTCTCTACCCTATCTTAATGGCCCAGTAATTCCTGTCACAACGCGTGAGTACGGAGGGGGTACTCACGCGTGTGACCGGAGGAATTGCTGGTTTTCAGCATGCACAGTGCATGCGCTGAAAACCGACATTTCCTGTCCTCTGACCCAAGGGGTTCGGAGGCAGAACGCGTGCGACTGCACAGGCAGCGCGTGCGCAGTGAAATTCCTTTTTTTTTTAAATAGAGTTGCCCGAGTGTAAAGGCCTCCGGTTTTTACGCGTGGAAAAACCAGACGTAAGTACTTAGTTTTACAGGTAAGTGGGCTTTTAGTACAATTTAGAATTTTTTTTCCCACAGGTTTATTATTTTTAAAGAATTTACAGTAAGGTAAGTTTAGTTTTAGACCCTATTTTTTAAAAATTTATTTTTTTCAAAAATTTGATTAATTGTTTAAAACATTTTTTAAAACTTATTTATAGTTAATATAATCAGTGGGATGTTTTTAAAAATTTTATTTAAAGTTGAAGTAGTGTTTTGGCAGCCCATACTTTTCATGAGTTTGACAGTTCTTACTGTCAAACTCATGAATGAGTTTCCCCTCCCCTGATTGGCTGCACAGTGCTCACCTGATCCCAGCCGGCACATCGCACTAACTACGCCGCTGGATCAGGTAAGCACATCGCGCCGACATCTGAACCGGGCCAGTGACAGAAAATGCGAGCAGGCCCGGGCTTCAGATGTCGGCGCGCAGGGTGAGTGCACATCGGGGGCTTGCACGCGCGGCAAGCTCCCGCTCCTAATTTCAGGGCCAATATCTTGAAAATCCCTTAACCTTCTAAATTCCAGGGAATACAACCCCAGTTTGTGTAATCTCTCCTCGTAACTTAACCCTTGAAGTCCGGCTATCATTCGGTGCACCTCCTACCAGGCAATTAAAGGACGACACAGGCAAAGCACTAGCAAGGGTCCCCCTGTCTGCCTGTCACCTCACGCGGGGAATTCAGACCACGGAGCGAGGTGCAAGGAAAAAGCCAAAATAATTTAGTGTAGAACATGGAGAATTCAGCCTTAACTACGTCTATTTTGCACATGTTGGATGATGGAAAATGTACAGAGTTCAAGAGCTGGAGAGGAAATTCCGTATCTCAATGGTCAAGTGTGTAAACAATTCACCCTGTCACACTGGTGCTAAAACATCCAATTCAAACCTCAGTCTAGAGTGGGGTCGCCAGTCCTCCAGGATTGGCCTGGAGTCTCCAGGAATCAAAGATGAATCTCCAGAACACGGCTGGGAGCCACTCCCGGGAGACAAATACTAGGGACGTTAAAAAAAATTGTGTTTGATTTTTTTTTTTCATTTTCTTTGAACATTTATTAGAAAAAATATTGGAGACGGGAATAAAAAGGCTGTTTGACTGACAGTCAAGCATCAGCCAATCGGGTAATTAAGAGCCTGTTTGCTTTCCGATTGGCCGTGGGAAGGCGCGACGCCGCGAGGATGGGTGCGCCGGGTGACCAATGGCGGGAGGGTGAGGGCGGGCCGGTTGGAGGTGGGAGGTCATGTGATGAAACCCCCCAGGAATATGCCCAACCAGAGTTGGCATCAACCCCTGGTCTGAAGCTGGGATCAGGAAGTGCTGGGCAAAAACTCACTACACACTTGGTTTGAGTATAAAGCAAGGCTTTAATCAACTTGTTTCAGAACATGGAGGTCTAGTTGTACTTCACTAGTTCCTTGTCTTACAAAATGTCCCTGGAAAGCTGGGCCCACGCCCGAGTATTTATACTCCTTGGACGGCACAACCAGCTGGCCGTCCAGCGTTATTTCATGAGTAGTTTCTTGATGATGGAGATTTATAACACTCACTGCAAGGCCAGCGTGAGGCAAGCGGATCGATGCTCCCAGTGACGATGTTGGGAAAGCCAATTCCCACTTACAGATGCCCTGTCTGATTAAAGCGAAGTTGCTGCCCTTTCTTTAAGGCCAGAGTCCTGGATGAAGGGCCAAGGCTGGGAGGGCGAGGCAGAAATCAGATCGAAAAGAGTAAGAGAGCAGATAAGGTAAATCAGGAAGTAAAGGACTAAGCCTGGGTCTGTAGTTGGTCGGAGGAAGGCAAGGTTAAAGCAGGTAAGGAGGTGTGAGGTCAAAAGAGTACTTTTTACTAAGCCTGTCATGTGCTATCGGAGATCAATGGTTTGTTGTTTGTGTCTGTAAATCAGGGGGATTTTACATCAATTCAAACACAGATTGCTGAATTAGTCTATCACAGTCAGACTTGGGGTGAATTAGCGCTGAATCACTATCACACCCATTCCCCTCCCCGGCCAAAAAATAAATTGGCAAAGTTCCCAGCCCCTAATTCACTCCCTCCACCAATAGTGTACCGTGGCTGCAGTGAGTACCATCTACAAGATGCACTGCAGCAACTCACCAAGTCTTCTTCGGCAGCACCTCCCAAACCCGCGACCTCTAGAAGGACAAGGGCAGCAGGCGCATGGGAACACCACCACCTCCAAGTTCCCCTCCAGGTCACACACCATCCAGACTTGGAAATATATCGACCGTTCCTTCATCGTCGCTGGGTCAAAATCCTGGAACTCCCTCCCTAACAGCACTGTGGGAGCACCTTCACCACACGGACTGCAGCGGTTCAAGAAGGCGGCTCACTACCACCTTCTCGAGGGCAATTAGGGATGGACAATAAATGCTGGCCTTGCCAGCGAAGCCCACATCCCAGGAATGATTAAAAAAGTGCTGGTTATAAAGCCCTTTCTGATGACATTATCTGAAACACCTTACTGACTGACTTGTAAACAAGGCCCTGGCATTAGTTGTTTTAATTACAAATCTTGTGTTGGGCTGTGCTTGTCATGCACAGTAGCGATGTGCTTGCACTGTACGAGTGTCATTTTGTGACACTCCACTCCTGATCAGAATATTTCCTGGCCAGTGCCCCTTAAAACAGATTAAGTGGTCATTCGTCGTTTGCTGTTTGTGGGATCTTGCTGTGTGCAAATTGACTGTTGCATCTCCTGCATTGCCGCAGTGACCTCCCATCAAAAACACAGCCAGTGGCTCAGTGGGCAGCACTCTTGCCCCTAAGTCAGACAGTTGTGGGTTCAAGTCCCACTCCAGAGACTCGAGCACAAAAATCTAGGCTGACACTCCAGTGCAGTACTGAGGGAGTGCTGCACTGTTGGAGGTGCTGACTTTTGGATGAGACGTTAAACTCAGGTCCCGTCTGCTCTCTCAGGTGGATATAAAAGATCCCACATCACTATTTTGAAGAAGAGCAGGGGAGTTCTCCCCGGTGTCCTGGCCAATATTTATCCCTCAATCAACATCACTAAAACAGATTATCTGGTCATTATCAAACTGCTGTTTGTGGGAGCTTGCTGTGCACAAATTGGCTGCCGCGTTTCCCACATTACAACAGTGACTACACTTCAAAAAGTACTTCATTGGCTGTAAAGTGTTTTGGGACATCCTGAAGTCGTGAAAGGCGCTGTATAAATGCAAATTCTTCTTCTTCTTCTTCTTCTACTAAAGGAGAGGAGACCTGAGAGAGGCTCAAAGTTTACAGTCTAGAGAGAAGTTGGTTATCAAGGGTATAAAATAGTAAATTGTACAGATCAGATAAACTCAGAATATTACACAGGATTACAGCGGATATCCGGCACAGAAACAGGCCATTCGGCCCAACCAGTCCATGCCGGTGTTTATGCTCCACTCGAGCCTCTTCCCGTCTTTCCTCATCTAAATCTATCAGCGTAACCCTCTATTCCCTTCTCCCTCATGTGCCTGTCCAGCCTCCCCTTAAATGCATCTATACTATTCGCTTCAACCACTCCCTGTGGTAGCGAGTTCCACATTCTCACCACTCTCTGGGTAAAGAAGTTTCTCCTGAATTCCCTGTTGGATTTCTTGGTGACTATCTTATATTGATGGCCTCTAGTTTTGCTCTTCCCCACAAGTGGAAACACTCTGTCTACTCCATCAAAACCTTTCATAATTTTAAAGGCAACCAATTTTAATTTTATTACCTGGTCGACACTACCAAAAACAGATAACCTGGTGATTCATCTCTTGCTGTGTGTGGGATCATGCTGTGCGTAAATTGGCTGCTAATTTTACCCACAAATAGTTCGTTCAATGTGATAGTGCTTTTTGGGGGTCCTGAGAGACATGATGGGATGTGATTAAAAAAGCAAATCCCTTCTTTCTTTCCTTCAACATAAACCAGATAGGGTGCACCGAGGATGTAAATGAATGGCAAGTGAGCGGCACTGGGAGATTTGTGTACTGGGGCTGTGATTGGCCAGGTGGACGTATTCCTGGAGGTTTCATCACATGACCTCCTGCCTCCAGTGGCCCCGCCCCCCACCATTGGTCGCCCGACCACGGTGCCCCGCCCCCCACGGCCAATTGGAAACTCTTCATTGCCCAACCGGATGACGCTGACTGTTAAACAACCTTTTATCCCCCATCTCCAATATTTTTATAAAGTAATAAACAGAAGTGTGCAACGGAAATGAATAAAACGCACCTTTTTTTAATACCACTCTGATTTTGCTCCCTGCTTTTTTGCTTGTAGCAGTGACCTGGTGATTAATCTTCAATTCCTGGAGGGTTGGCAGCCCCGATGTGGCCTTTTCTCAAGTCTCCGACTCGGGCTCCAAGGGTTAGATTACGAGGAGCAATTACATAAACTAGGCTTGTATTCCCTGGAAATTAAAAGCTTATGGGGTGATTTGATTGAGGTTTTTTAGGATTTTGAAAGGAATTGATGGGGTAGATAGAAAGTAACTACTTGCCCAGGTGGCGGGGAGTCTAGAACAAGGGGACATAACCTTAAATCAGAGCCAGGCCGTTCAGGAGCCAAGTTAGGAAACACTTCTTCACACAAAAGGGTGGCAGAAGTGTGGCACTCTCTCCCATAAAAAGCAGTAGATGCGAGCTCAATTAATAATTTTAAATCGGAGATTGATAGATTTTTGCTAGACAAGGATGTTAAGGGATATGGAGCTAAAGCAGGTGAATGGAGTTAGGTCACAGGTCAGCTATGACCTCATTGAATGGCGGAACAGGCTTGAGGGGCTGAATAGGCCTCCTCCTGTTCCTACGTTTGGCCATTCCAGAACTTCCCCAGACATCGCGGAAGGGCTGGTGGCCAGAACAGAGAGTCGCGGCCGTGCCTGTTAAGCAGCTGTACTTGTGATGGGTGCTCGCGGTGCCACACCGTGTTAACAGGGTCGATTCAACAGCACTGGGAACCCCAGCACTTCACAGATACAATTCTACTTGGACAGGTTCCAGAATACGAAGGGGGGGAATGGCAGGAAAAAAAGAGAACAGAATCAACAACATTAAAAGGGAGCGTAAAATATGGGCTGCCCCCAGAACTGAGAGTCTTGTTCCTTAATCCTTCAAAATACATGTTTCTTTTTCATGTAACGCAGAGCATCCTTCCATAGGGTCATAAATATAAGAGAGTCACTAATAAATAAGGAATTCAGGAGAAACTTCTTTACCCAGAGAGTGGTGAGAATGTGGAACTCGCTGCCACAGGGAGTGGTTGAGACGAATAGTATTTAAGGGGAAGCTCAATCAGCACATGAGGGAGAAAGGAACAGAAGGATCTGCTGATGGGGTGAGATGAAGAGGGGGTGGGAGGAGGCTCGTGTGGAGCATAAACACCGGCACAGACCAGTTGGGGGGTGAATGGCCTGTTTCTGTGCTGTAAATCCTATGTAATTCTGTGTAACACGAGGAAATATACTCAGTATCTGATGGTGGTCCCACACAGCCCCACTCGGGAATTCCCTAATCCGCTCAAATAAGCTCTTTCCAACATCTGTTGGGCAATGCTCCTGGGGCCGAACAGAGCATTATATGAGGGGCTGAGGCACGGCAAACGCGGATAGCACCGCGGACTACAGATGGCAGAATCTCTGGAGGTTAAAACACCGATATGTAAATCTTCCACTCGAGTCTTTCTTTGTAAATCACTCGTCTGACAGTCGCTTGACCTCTGGCAGTCTGCTGTTTTTCTGGCTGTGCGCTCTGAGACGGTCTCTGGCTGTCAGAGCTGCTGGCTGGCAGGGTTATTGGAAACAGCTGACACACTGCCGAGGGCAGTCCGCAGTCACTAGGCATGCTATCCAGCTGTTTCGGACTCAACTCATGAGCATTTCTCTCTCGTGCTTCTGACGTGTCCCATCTATTTAACTACCATTGTTATGCAAATCTGGCCAACTGCAAAGGCAAGCTGCTGGATGCCCTTCGAAAGGTCGCAGAGAGCCTGTGAGGCACTGGGTGCAATCCCCACCCAAGTATTTGGGTTTTTAATAGCTAGATTCCGCAGCCATAAAAACTCATAAATATCTATAATGTGTCACTCAGAGAAACAATTTCCAACCACTTTCCAACGCTGTCCTGGCCGGCCGCCCACTTGCCACCCACCATAAACTTCAGCTCATCAAAAACTCTGCTGCCCGTGTCCAAACTCGCACCAAGTCCCGTTCACCCATCACCCCTGTGCTCACTGCCCCGTGTCCTAACTCGCAACAAGTCCCGCTCACCCATCACCCCCTGTGCTCACTGACCTACATTGGCTCCTGGACAGGAAACGTGTCGATTTTAAATTTCGCATCCTTGTGCTCATTCCCCCATGGAGCCAGTGCCTCAGTGGATAACATTCTCGCCTCGGCGTCAGAAGGTTGTGGGTTCAAGTCCCACTCCAGAGACTTGAGCATAAAATCCAGGCTGACACTCCCGGTGCTAGTACTGAGGGAGCGCTGCACTGTCAGAGGGGCAGTACTGAGGGAGCGCTGCACTGTCAGAGGGGCAGTACTGAGGGAGCGCCGCACTGTCGGAGGGGTGGCACTGAGGGATCGCCACACTGTTGGAGGGGCAGTACTGAGGGAGTGCTGCACTGTCGGAGGTGCAGTGCTGAGGGAGCGCCGCACTTTCGGAGGAGCAGTACTGAGAGGGTGCCGCACAGTTGGATGGGCAGTACTGAGGGAGTGCTGCACTGTCGGAGGGGCAGTACTGAGGGAGCGCCGCACTGTCGGAGGGGCAGTACTGAGGGAGCACCGAACTGTCGGAAGGGCAGTACTGAGGGAGCGCCGCACTGTCGGAGGGGCAGTACAGAGGGAGCGCCGCACTGTCGGAGGGGCAGTACAGAGGGAGCGCCGCACTGTCGGAGAGGCAGTACTGAGGGAGCGCCGAACTGTCGGAGGGGCAGTACTGAGGGAGCGCTGCACTATTGGAGGGGCAGTACTGAGGGAGTGCCGCACTGTCGGAGGGGCAGTACTGAGGGAGGACCGCACTGTCGGAGGGGCAGTACTGAGGGAGCGCTGCACTGTCGGAGTGGCAGTACTGAGGGAGCGCTGCACTGTCGGAGTGGTGGCACTGAGGGATCGCCGCACTGTCGGAGGGGCAGTACTGAGGGAGCGCCGTACTGTCGGCAGGGCAGTACTGAGGGAGGACCGCACTGTCGGAGGGGCAGTACTGAGGGAGTGCTCTAGTGTCGGAGGTGCAGTACTGAGGGAGCGCCACACTGTTGGAGGGGCAGTACTGAGGGAGTGCTGCACTGTCAGAGGTGCAGTGCTGAGGGAGCGCCGCACTTTCGTAGGGGCAGTACTGAGAGAGCGCCGCACAGATGGAGGGGCAGTACTGAGGGAGCGCCGCACTGTCAGAGGGGCAGTACTGTGTAGTGTCCGTGTGTAGATAAAGTCACTGAAGACAGGAGTTGGTTCATAGGTATTTACTAAGCAAGTCTAGGGGGGGGGGGGGGGTTTCTAAAGGATATACACAATACACAGGCTTACATAGCCCAAGTGGCAATTACTGGCATTACGCACACCTGGGGCTCTTAAAGGCACATACACCACAATTCCTCCCCTTCTAGCTAACTAGTACATCATATTTTAAGTAATTATTAATTACATGCTATATGCAAAATAATATACATTGCTGTATTAATTAATTATAAGTTAGTCTCTCAGGAGGCTTCCTGACTCGGTCCGGATAACACCTCGGGGGTGTAGTAGTTTCTGGTGGTGTAGTAGGTTCTTCTGGCAAGGCTGATTCGGCTTGAAGGCCAGTGTCGGGTTCATCGGGTTCCAGTATCACCGGATCGGAGGTAGATATGGGTATCTCTACTTCATCGTTAGATGTATAGAGTGGTGGTGTAGGTTGTCCCTTTTCGGATGACTTGATGATTTGGTCAGCATGGCACCTTATTATGCTGTCTCCGATGTCCACGGTATACATCAGTGGTCCTAATCGTGTGCAGATAGTTCCAGGCTGCCATTTCTCGATACGGTAGTCCCGGGCCAAAACCGGTTGGCCTATCTGGAAGGCCCTAGTTGGCCTTTCATTCATGCCCTGAAACTGCCGGTTCTCCACGTCCCTTCGGAGGTTGGGCTTGACCAAATCCAGCCGGCATCTTAGGTTTCTATTGTAGAACATCATGGCGGGAGTTTGGTTAGTAACCATATGCGTTGCATTCCTATATGCAAATAAAAAGTTATCCACCTTGTGCTGAAGTTTTATGTCTTCATTACCCATGGCCTTGATGGCCTTCTTGAAGGTCTGGACAAACCTTTCAGCCAATCCATTGGTGGCGGGATGGTATGGGGCGGACGTGTAGTGCTTTACCCCATTGTTCTTTAAGAACTTGCTGAATTCTTCGGACACAAATTGCAGTCCATTATCAGAACATATCTGCTCCGGCAGCCCATTCCTGGCAAATATGGTCCTTAATACTGTGATGGTTTTTTCTGTGGTGGTGGAGGACATCTTTATTACCTCCGGCCACTTGGAGTGTGCATCAACTGCGATTAAGAACATTGAGTCCATAAATGGACCAGCAAAGTCGATGTGCACCCTTTGCCAGGGAGATGAGGGCCACTCCCATGGATGTAGAGGGGCCTGTGGCGGAGCATTTTGGACCTTCTGGCATCCTAGGCAGCTCTTGGTCATGTCTTCGATGTCTCCATCGATACCTGGCCACCATACAAACGCCCTAGCTAGGTTCTTCATTTTCACTCCACCCAGATGCCCCTCGTGAAGCTCCTTTAGCACTTTATCCTGGAGTTTGGGTGGAATCACCACTCTGGATCCACACATCAAGGTTCCTCGGCACACTGACAGCTGTTCTCTTCTTTGCGAGAATGCTGGCAACAGTGGTTCGCCATGTGCTGGCCATCCCTTCACTGTTAAATCATAGACCCGTGAGAGAGTAGGGTCATTTCTTGTCTCCCTTTCAATGGCAGAATTTGTCACCGGTAGACATTCCACTATGGTAGAGTGGAATATCTCTACTGGGTCTACTGTAGGTGCCTCTTCTATCATTGGCAACGGTAGGCGTGATAAACCGTCAGCATTCCCATGCTGTTTTGACCCTTTGTATTCAATGTTGTATTGGTGTGCCCCTAGAAAAAGGGACCACCTCTGTAGTCTTTGTGCCGTCATAATGGGGACACCTTTTTTAGGGTTGAATATGGAGATGAGGGGTTGATGGTCAGTCAGCAAGGTAAATTTTTGTCCGTGTAGGTAATGGTTGAATTTCTTCACTCCCCATACCAGGCTGAGTGCTTCCCTGTCTATCTGGGCATAGTTACGCTCAGCTGAGTTCAATGAGCGTGACGCAAAAGCTATCGGCCGTTCCGAGCCATCAGGGAATCTATGGGACAATACCGCTCCTATGCCGTAAGGGGATGCATCGCACGCCAGTCTGATTGGTAGTGATGGGTTGTAATGAGCCAAAATTTTCTCGGATGTGATTAAGTCTTTACATTTATGGAAGGCACGTTTACAGTCTTCGTTCCATTTCCAAATCACTCCTGTCTGTAGAAGATCATTAAGAGGGTGTAGAATAGTTGATAAGTTCGGTAAAAATTTATGATAGTAATTTATTAATCCCAGGAATGACCTTAATTGTGAAACATTTTCAGGTGCTGGGGCTTTTATAGCTGCTTCAATTTTTTCAGGTGACTTATGCAACCCTTCCTTATTAATTATGTGGCCACAATATGATATCTGATTTTGGAAAAATTCGCACTTGGGGCGATTTGCTCGTAGGCCCCGTTCTTTCAGCCTAGTGAGCACCTGCTCCAAATTGGCAAGGTGCTCGTTGTCGTTTTCTCCTGTTATAAGGATGTCGTCTAGGTAGCATTGAGTCCCCGGAATCCCTTGCAGGACTTGCTCCATAGCTCTTTGCCAGATAGCTGGAGCTGATGCTATTCCAAAAACCAGTCGATTGTACTGGCACAGGCCTTTGTGTGTATTTATTGTGAGATACTTTTTAGAGGTCTCCTCAACCTCCATCTGTAGATATGCCTGTGCCAAGTCAATTTTTGTGAAACGTTTCCCTCCGGATAGTGAGGCGAAAATATCTTCTATCCTCGGAAGAGGATACTGTACCGTGTGAAGGACCGGGTTTACAGTCACCTTAAAGTCCCCACAGATGCGAAATTTTTTCTGTTCCTCAGAGTTATTTTTCAATGTTTTTTTCATGACTGGAACGATGGATGTTGCCCATTTGCTCCAATCTATTTTGGATAATACGCCTGCCTTTTCCAAATTCTTCAGCTCTGCCTCGACTGCCGGACGTATTGCGTATGGCACCGGTCTTGCTTAAAAAATTTTGGAATTGCTGTATCTTCCACTTTCATTGAGGCGGTGATGTCTTTCAAGGTTCCTAGTTTCTCTTGAAACACTTCTTTGGCGTTGGCCAAGATGTCTTTTAATCGTTCAGGTATGATGTCATCATTGTTCTTTTCCTTACTGGTCACCGTCAGTGCCTGAATGGAGTGCCAGTCTAAACGTATCTTCCTTATCCATTCACGTCCCAACAACGGTGGACCACCATCTTGTAGAATGTATAAATACAACTTTTGTATTTCTTTGCCGTTGTATACCACAGGCACCCTTATTTTTCCTTTGGGGTAGACTTTCTGCCCCGTATATGTTTTTAAGATAATGGATGTGTCTTTTAGAGGTATATGCGAAAATAGCCTCTCGTAATCTCGTCGATTTATTACGGTTAGAGCTGATCCTGTATCTAGCTCCATTTTAACTGGGGACCCTGCTATTGCGAGGGTAACCCAAATGGTTTGGTAATCCTCTTTGGCAAGTACATTATGTAATTTGAGACAGCTTAGTCTCTTGTTTCCGGAGTCGCTATCGCTATTCTGGTCTGCGGAGCTATTGTCCGTCATCATTTGTACCTTCCTGTACTTTTCTTTATTGATTTTTTGTTTTCTGTCAGTGGATTTATTTTGTCCAGATTGGCATACTCGTGCAATGTGTCCAATCTTACCACATTGCCTGCATGCTTTGCCCTTGAACCAGCAGTCCCTCTGGTTATGGGTGGATCTGCCGCAGCGATAACATCTTCCGAACTCCTGTGTCATTTTATGGGTGCCGAAGTCCTGTGTCTCTTGTTGTATCTCTGCAGCTCCTTTTGCTGCTGCTTCGTATGATACAGCCATACTGAAAGCTTTGTCCAATGTTAAATCTTTTTCAGAAAGCAGTCTTTTTTGTGTTCCTTCACTTAAGAGACCGCAAACAAATTTGTCTCGAAGATAATCCGATAGTCCTGCTCCAAATTGGCAGTACTTTGATAGCTTTCTTAATTCGGTTAGGTAATCAGCGTTACTTTCATTCTTGTGCTGATTTCTCTTGAAGAACTTGAATCGTTCCGCTATCAGCAGCGGTGTTGGGTTTAAATGCTCCTGCAGGGTATCAACAATTTCTTTAAAAGTCTTGTCCTTTGGTTTGGCTGGAGTGATTAAATTTCGTAACAGCCCGTATGTCTTCGCGCCCATTAAATTCAGAAGTACTGAAGCTTTTTTTTCATCTGTTATTCCATTTGCAGTGCAATAAACCTCTACTCTTTCCACGTATGTGGTCCAATCTTCTATTTCGCCATCAAAAGCCTCAATATTACCAGATTTAGGCATTTCAGAAAAGATATGGCGCTTCCCGCGCTTTTTTTTTCTCTCTGTAGCAACGATATGGCGCTTCCCGCGCTTTCCCGCCACTGCTACCGATAACAATGCTGTTTTACTGTGTGATGCGCTATCAATTACTCATAAAAGACTGAGAGAGTTAAGAGAGTAACTAAAGGCTTTTATTAACAAAAGAATGAAGGTCTGCCTCGAGTGGTCGACCGGTCCAGAATACAAAGGGGGCTGGGGAGCAGTCACCTTTATACTAGGACTTGTGGGAGGAGTCAGCTGAGGCATGTCCAGGCATGTACACAGTGGAATACAAACAGTGGTTTACCACATTCACCCCTTGTTTAAAATTGAGTCCGGCGGGGTGAAGTGTATTAAAAGTTAGTGTATTGGAGTCTCTCCGGAGGTCTTGTCTGCCGCTGTGATCGGTGTGGCGACGGCAGGGGTAGTGGAGCTTCCGGCGTCGAGTCCCGCGTAGGCTGTGGCACAGGCGTGTCGTCCTCGTAGGTGTCGAGCGGGGTCGCTGGGCCCAGGCCTGCCGTCTGCTGGGGCTGGATATCGGATCGTGGGGGGGGGGTGGTAGTGAGTAGTGGGTTACTGTGGCCCCCGAGGGTGCAAGGTCTCTTATGGAGACTGTGTCCTCCCGCCCGTCCGGGTATGCAATGTAAGCATACTGGGGGTTGGCGTGGAGGAGGTCGACCCTCTCGACCAGGGGGCCTGTTTTATGGGTCCTCACGTGCCTTCTCAGTAGGACCGGCCCTGGGGACGTCAGCCATGGCGGTAGCGATGTCCCCGATGTGGACTTCCTTGGGAAGACAAACATTTTCTCATGAGGGGTGGCGTTAGTGGCAGTGCAGAGCAGTGACCGAATAGAGTGGAGCGCATCGGGGAGCACATCCTGCCAGCGGGAGGTTGGAAGGCCCCTAGACTTTAAGGCTAGCAGGGCGGCCTTCCAAACTGTCGCATTTTCTCTTTCCACCTGTCCGTTCCCCCGGGGGTTGTAACTGGTGGTCCTGCTTGTGGCAATACCCCTAGTTAGCAGGTACTGACGGAGTTCGTCGCTCATAAACAATGAGCCCCGGTCGCTATGGATATAGCTGGGGAAACCGAACAGGGTGAAGAGGTCGTTCAGACATTTAATGACCGTGGCACTGGTCATGTCCGGGCAGGGGATGGCGAACGGGAAACGGGAGTACTCATCAATAATATTGAGGAAGTACACATTGCGGTCGGAGGAGGGGAGAGGCCCTTTAAAATCAACGCTCAGGCGCTCGAAGGGGCGAGTGGCTTTTATCAGGTGGGCCCTGTCTGGTCTATAAAAGTGCGGTTTGCACTCAGCGCAGACTTGGCAGTTCCTGGTCATGGTCCTGACCTCCTCAATAGAGTAAGGCAGGTTGCGGGCCTTGATGAAGTGGAAGAACCTGGTGACCCCCGGGTGGCAGAGGTCATTGTGGAGGGCCCGCAGTCTATCGATCTGCGCGCTGGCGCAGGTGCCACGCGATAGCGCATCCGGGGGTTCATTGAGCTTCCCGGGCCGGTACAAGATCTCGTAATTGTAGGTGGAAAGTTCGATTCTCCACCTCAAGATCTTGTCATTTTTGATTTTGCCCCTCTGCTTGTTGTTAAACATGAAAGCAACTGAACGTTGGTCAGTGAGCAGGGTAAATCGTTTTCCGGCCAGGTAGTGCCTCCAATGACGCACAGCCTCCACAATCGCCTGGGCCTCCTTCTCAACAGCGGAGTATCTGGTCTCCGGGCCTTGGAGGGTTCATGAAAAGAAGGCCACGGGTCTCCCCGCCTGATTGAGGGTAGCGGCCAGGGCAAAGTCGGACGCGTCGCTTTCCACCTGGAAGGGGATGGATTCGTCCACTGCGTGCATGGTGGCTTTGGCAATGTCTTCCTTGATACGGTGGAAGGCTAAGCGGGCCTCTGCCGTCAAGGGAAAAGAGGTGGACTTGATCAGCGGATGGGCCTTGTCCGCATAGTAGGGGACCCACTGGGCATAATAGGAGAAAAACCCTAGGCACCTCTTCAGGGCCTTGAGGCAGTGGGAGTTCCATAAGGGGACGCATCCGGTCGGGGTCGGGGCCGATGACTCCGTGTTCCACAACACAGCCAAGGATGGCGAGGCGGTTTGTGCGGAATATGCACTTCTCCTTGTTATATGTCAGGTTCAGGAGTTGGGCGGTGCGGAGGAATTTTTCGAGGTTTGCGTCATGGTCCTGCAAGTCACGGCCGCAGATGGTCACATTGTCCAGATATGGGAAAGTGGCCTGCAACGCATTTTGATCTACCATCCGGTCCATCTCCCTTTGGAAGACGGAGACCCCGTTGGTGATGCCAAAGGGAACCCTAAGGAAGTGATAGAGGCGGCCGTTTGCCTCAAAGGCAGTATACTGGCGGTCCTCAGGGCGGATAGGGAGCTGGTGGTACGCTGATTTCAGGTCAATGGTCGAGAAGACGCGGTACTGCGCGATCTGGTTGACCATATCAGCTATGCGGGGGAGTGGGTAGGCGTCCAGCAGGGTGTAGCGATTGATTGTCTGGCTGTAGTCGATGACCAGGCGCTGCTTCTCGCCGGTCTTAACGACCACAACCTGGGCTCGCCAGGGGCTGGTGCTGCCCTCAATAATCCCTTCCTTCAGGAGCCGCTCCACTTCGGTTTTAATGAAAACCCTGTCCCCGGCACTGTATCGCCTGCTCTTTGTGGCGATGGGCTTACAGTCGGGGGTGAGGTTAGCAAACAGTGGGGGGGGGGGGTGACTCTGAGTGTGGAGAGGTTGCACCTGGTGCGCGGCGGGCAATTTGGGAGCTGCTGGCTGCGGACTGTGAGTGGGGGTAGGGGTCCACCGTACGCCATCGTAACACTTTTTTAAGGTGGCACTGAAAATCTAACCCCAGCAGGACGGCAGCGCAGAGGTCGGGCAGGACCAGAAGTTTAAAATGATCGTACACGGTCCCGTCTACTACGAGTGTCACTACGCAGTAGCCGCCGATGTCCGCCGACTGGGACTCGGAGGCCATAGAAATCTGCTGGTGCGCAGGCAGGACTGGGAGAGAGCAACGCCGCACCATGTCGGGGTGGATGAAGCTCTCCGTGCTCCCAGAGTCAAAAAGGCAGATTGTATCGTGGCCATTTACCTTAATGTCCATTGTGGAGCTGGCCAGATGGTGCAGTCTCGCTTGGTCCAGTGTAACAGATGCCAGCGTAGGGGTCGGTGTGTCGCTGCGGGTATCAGTTGAGGCGGTGTTGGGGGCCTGCTGTGTTCCGGCTGTCGTCCAAGATGGCGGCGTCCATGATCCCCATGTGGCTGGAGGCGTCCAAAATGACTGCTGTACCGGTGGTTCGCACATGGCCGGGGAGGCCCAAGATGGCGGCCCGCATGGCCCACACGCGGCGCTGCTGGGGTTCGGGGTGGCTTTGGCCCCGCAGACGCTAGCGTAGTGTCCCTTCTTCCCGCAGCCCGAGCAGATCGCGTTTTTCGCCGGGCAGCGCGCTCTGGGGTGTTTTGCCTGGCCACAGAAGTAGCATTTCTGGCCTTGGGGCACTGCTGTCTGGCCTTGGGACACTGCTGCGGTAGTTGGGCCGTTGCTGGGGTGTGGCTGGGGTGGCACGGCGCTATGAGGCGGTCCTACCGTGTCCCAGGCTGTCATTCCCCACGGCATCCACGGTGCAGAGGAGTAGGCATCCATGCCCCGGTAGGCTGCATCCAATGATAGTGCGAGTTCAGAGGCCTTGTTGAGGTCGAGGTCGAGGTCACTCTGCTCCAACAGTCGCTGTCGGGTGTGTAATTGGATCTGTGGCCCGCTACAAAAGCGTCCCGGATAAGTTCCTCTGTGTACACGGCGGCCTTTACATCCTTACAACCACAGGCCCGGCCAAGCACAGACAGTGCCTGAAGGTATTCCACGGTCGATTCCCCAGGTTGTTGTTTACGACTCCCCAGAAGGTGCCTGGCGTACACTTCGTTCACTGGGCGCGTGTACTGGTCCTTGAGGAGCTTGATAGGGGGGGTGGGGGGGGTGGGGGGGTGGGGAGGGGGGGGGGGTGGGGGGGGTGGGGGGGTGGGGAGGGGGGGGGTGGGGGGGGTGGGGGGGTGGGGAGGGGGGGGGTGGGGAGGGGGGGGGTGGGGGGGGTGGGGAGGGGGGGGGTGGGGGGGGGGCTGGTGGGGGGGGTTGCTAAAGGATATACACAATACACAGGCTTATATAGCCCAAGTGGCAATTACTGGCATTACGCACACCTGGGGCTCTTAAAGGCACATACACCATAATTGCTCTTAAAGGCACATACACCACATACTGAGGGAGCGCCGCACTGTCAGAGGGGCAGTACTGAGGGACCGCCGCACTGTTGGAGGGGCAGTACTGAGGGAGCGCCGCACTGTCGGCAGGGCAGTACTGAGGGAGGAGCGCACTGTCGGAGGGGCAGTACTGAGGGAGCGCCACACTGTCGAAGAGGCAGTACTGAGGGAGTGCTGCACTGTCGGAAGTGCAGTACTGAGGAAGTGCTGCACTGTCGGAGGTGCAGTGCTGAGGGAGCGCCGCACTGTCGGGAGGGCAGTACTGAGGAAGTGCTCTAGTGTCGGATGTGCAGTACTGAGGGAGCGCTACACTGTTGGAGGGGCAGTACCGAGGGAGTGCTGCACTGTCGGAAGTGCAGTACTGAGGGAGCGCCGCACTGTCGGAGGGGCAGTACTGAGGGAGCGCCGCACTGACGGAGAGGCAGTACTGAGGGAGCGCCGCACTGTGAAGGGGCAGTACTGAGGGAGCGCCGCACTGTCGGAGGGGCAGTACTGAGGGAGTGCTGCACTGTTGGAGGGGCAGTACTGAGGGAGCACTGCACTGTCGGAGGGGCAGTACTGAGGGAGTGCTGCACTGTCGGAGGTGCAGTGCTGAGGGAGCGCTGCACTTTCGGAGGGGCAGTACTGAGAGAGCGCCGCACAGTTGCAGGGGCAGTACTGAGGGAGCACCGCACTGTCGGAGGGGCAGTACTGAGGGAGCACCGCACTGTCGGAGGGGCAGTACTGAGGGAGCGCTGCACTGTCGGAGGGGCAGTACTGAGGGAGCACCGCACAGTTGGAGGGGCAGTACTGAGGGAGCGCTGCACTGTCGGAGGGGCAGTACTGAGGGAGTGCTGCACTGTCAGAGGTGCAGTGCTGAGGGAGTGCCGCACTTTCGGAGGGGCAGTACTGAGAGAGCGCCGCACAGTTGGAGGGGCAGTACTGAGGGAGCGCCGCACTTTCGGAGGGGCAGTACTGAGAGAGCGCCGCACAGTTGGAGGGGCAGTACTGAGGGGGTGCCGCACTGTCGGAGGGGCAGTACTGAGGGAGCGCCGCACTGTTGGAGGGGCAGTACTGAGGGAGCGCTGCACTGTCGGAGGGGCAGTACTGAGGGAGTGCCGCACTGTCGGAGGTGCAGTGCTGAGGGAGCGCCGTACTTTCGGAGGCGCAGTGCTGAGGGAGCGCCGCACTGTCGGAGGAGCAGTACTGAGAGAGCGCCGCACAGTCGGAGGGGCAGTACTGAGGGAGCGCCGCACTGTCGGAGGGGCAGTACTGAGGGAGCGCTGCACTGTCGGAGGGGCAGTACTGAGGGAGCGCTGCACAGTTGGAGGGGCAGTACTGAGGGAGCGCTGCACTGTCGGAGTGGCAGTACTGAGGGAGTGCTGCACTGTCAGAGGTGCAGTGCTGAGGGAGCGCCGCACTTTCGGAGGGGCAGTACTGAGAGAGCGCCGCACAGTCGGAGGGGCAGTACTGAGGGAGCGCCGCACTGTCGGAGGGGCAGTACTGAGGGAGCGCCGCACTGTCGGAGGGGCAGTACTGAGGGAGCGCTGCACTGTCGGAAGGGCAGTACTGAGGGCGTGCTGCACTGTTGGAGGGGCAGTACTGAGGGAGCACTGCACTGTCGGAGGGGCAGTACTGAGGGAGTGCTGCACTGTCGGAGGTGCAGTGCTGAGGGAGCACTGCACTTTCGGAGGGGCAGTACTGAGAGAGCGCCGCACAGTTGGAGGGGCAGTACTGAGGGAGCGCCGCACTGTTGGAGGGGCAGTACTGAGGGAGCACCGCACTGTTGGAGGGGCAGTACTGAGGGAGCGCCGCACTGTCGGAGGGGCAGTACTGAAGGTGCACCGCACTGTCGGAGGGGCAGTGCTGAGTGAGCGCCGCACTTTCGGAGGGGCAGTACTGATAGAGCGACGCACAGTTGGAGGGGCAGTACTGAGGGAGCGCCGCACTGTCGGAGGGGCAGTACTGAGGGAGCGCCGCACTTTCGGAGGGGCAGTACTGAGAGAGCGCCGCACAGTCGGAGGGGCAGTACTGAGGGAGCGCCGCACTGTCGGAGGGGCAGTACTGAGGGAGCGCTGCACTGTCGGAGGGGCAGTACTGAGGGAGCGCTGCACTGTCGGCGGTGCCATCTTTCGGATCAGACGTTTTCTTATATTCTTAATCCGAGGTCCCCTCTCAAATGGATGCAAAAGATCGCATGGCACTATTTCAGAGAAGAGCAGGGGAGTGCTCCCTGGTGTCCTGCCCAATATTTATCCCTTAATCAACATCACTAAAAACAGAACAAATGATCATATTGCTGTTTGTGGAACCTCGCTGTGTGTAAATTGGCTGCAGCATTTCCTACATTACAACAGTGCATGACTACAGTTCAAAACTACTTACGATAGCAAAATACTGCAGATGTTGGAAATCCGAAATAACAACAGAAAATGCTGGAAAAACTCAGCAGGTCAGGCAACATCCGTGGAGAGAAATTTGAGTTGACGTTTCGGGTTTGACCCTTCTTCAAAACTGGAGAGAAAAGGAACTAGATCGAAGGCAGGGCTGCGATCGGACAAAAGAATAAAAGAACCAAAAGAAGTAAAAGAGATTAGAAGCTAGACGAGATGGTAATAGGCTGGGATTAGGTGTAAAGTGTACTGGCAGGGCAAAAGATAGCTGCCAGGTGTGAGAGCGAAACAAAAGGAAAGGGGGGGGGAGGAAAGGAGTGGAAAAATATAAGTAAAAATGAAATAGGGGCCGAGGTTATGATCTGAAATTGTTGAACTCGATATTGAGACCGGAAGGCTGCAGAGTGCCTAATCGGAAGATGAGGTGCTGTTCCTCGAGTTTACGTTGAGCTTCCGTGGAACAGTACAAGAGGCCAAGGACGGTGAGGTCCGAGTGGGAATGGAGCGGTGAATTGAAATGACAGGCGACCGGAAGCTCGGGGTCACCCTTACAGACTGAACGGAGGTGTTCCGCAAAGCGGTCACCCAATCTGCGTTTGGTCTCCCCAATGTAGAGGAGACCGCATCGTGAGCAGCGAATACAGTATACTAGATTGCGAGAAGTACAAGTAAATCGCTGTTTCACCTGGAAGGGGTGTTTGGGGCCCTGGACAGTGGGGAGGGGGGAGGTATAGGGGCACGACCCTCCTCCGCCTGGCTGAACTTGTTCTCACATTGAACAACTTCTCCTTTAACTCCACTCATTTCCTCCAAATCAAAGGTGTTGCCATGGGTACCCGCATGGGTCCTAGCTATGCCTGCCTTTTCGTGGGCTATGTGGAACAATCTTTGTTCCAGTCCTACTCGGGTCCCCTCCCTCACCTCTTTTTCCGATACATTGATGACTGTATCGGTGCCGTTTCCTGCTCTCGCCCCGAACTTGACAATTTCATTCACTTTGCCTCCAATTTCCACCCTTCCCTCACCTTCACATGGTCCATCTCTGACTCTTCCCTTCCCTTCCTCGACTTCTCCGTCTCCATCTCTGGGGATAGGTTATCGACCAATATTTACTACAAGCCCACTGACTCCCACAGCTACCTGGACTACACTTCCTCCCACCCCGCTTCCTGTAAGGACTCTATTCCATTCTCCCAGTTTCTCCGCCTCCGCCGTATCTGCTCCGACGATGCCACCTTCCACACCAGTGCTTCAGACATGTCTTCCTTTTTCCGCAACCGAGGATTCCCCTCTACCGTGGTGGACACTGCCCTCGACCGTGTCAGTTCTATCTCCCGCACCTCTGCCCTCACCCCTGCCCCTCCCTCCCGGAACCATGATAGGGTTCCCCTTGTCCTCACCTTTCACCCCACCAGCCTCCACATTCAACGGATCATCCTCCGGCATTTCCGCTACCTCCAAAGTGATCCCACCACCAAACGTATCTTCCCCTCCCCTCCCCTTTCAGCATTCCGCAGGGACCGCTCTCTCCGAGACACCCTAGTCCACTCCTCTATCACCCCAAACAGCCCTTCCCCTTCGCCTGGCACCTTCCCGTGCAAGCGGAGGAGATGTAACACCTGCCCCTATACCTCCCCCCTCCCCACTGTCCAGGGCCCCAAACACCCCTTCCAGGTGAAACAGCGATTTACTTGTACTTCTCGCAATCTAGTATACTGTATTCGCTGCTCACGATGCGGTCTCCTCTACATTGGGGAGACCAAACGCAGATTGGGTGACCGCTTTGCGGAACACCTCCGTTCAGTCCGTAAGGGTGACCCCGAGCTTCCGGTCGCCTGTCATTTCAATTCACCGCTCCATTCCCACTCGGACCTCACCGTCCTTGGCCTCTTGTACTGTTCCACGGAAGCTCAACGTAAACTCGAGGAACAGCACCTCATCTTCCGATTAGGCACTCTGCAGCCTTCCGGTCTCAATATCGAGTTCAACAATTTCAGATCATAACCTTGGCCCCTATTTCATTTTTACTTATATTTTTCCACTCCTTTCCTCCCCCCCCCTTTCCTTTTGTTTCGCTCTCACACCTGGCAGCTATCTTTTGCCCTGCCAGTACACTTTACACCTAATCCCAGCCTATTACCATCTCGTCTAGCTTCTAATCTCTTTTACTTCTTTTGGTTCTTTTATTCTTTTGTCCGATCGCAGCCCTGCCTTCGATCTAGTTCCTTTTCTCTCCAGTTTTGAAGAAGGGTCAAACCCGAAACGTCAACTCAAATTTCTCTCCATGGATGTTGCCTGACCTGCTGAGTTTTTCCAGCATTTTCTGTTGTTATTTCAAAACTACTTAATTGGCTGTAAAAGTGCTTTGGGAGGTCCTGAGGTTTGGAAAGACGCTGTATAAATATAAGTCTTTCTTTCTTTATAGTTTAAAATGTTGGTAGGAAGAGCATGCAGACAGATGATAACACTGCTCTTCTACGTGTTTCATGTATGTATATTATTTATATATGAGAGAGAGGGAGAGCAGTGTTCCTATCGCAGACATCTGGGGTATAACACTGTATACCATCCGTCCTGTCTGAAAAACATCCATTAACCACTCATTCTTAAATAAAAACAGAAAACGCTGGGAGTACTCAGCAGGTCAGGCAGCATCTGTGGAGAGAGAAACAGAGTTAACGTTTCAGGTCGATGACCTGTCATCAGAACTGCAGTATTTTGCCTTTGAAACACGTATTCCTTGTTGTCTGTCCTTTAGTCAACTTCCTATCCATATTGCCACATTCCCTTTAGTAAGGTGCACCTTAACTTTATCAAGATGTCAAACGTCACTTTTAAAATCCATATTCAAGCATTCACTGAATTGCCAACACACTTTTAAAACTTCTTGAAAAGTTGTTTTTAAAAAGACAGCTCAAAAGTTTTTACTTGGTGACCAGTTCATCTTACACAGGATTACATAGGATTTGCAGCACAGAAACAGGCCATTCGGCCCAACCAGTCTATGCCGGTGTTTATGCTTCACTCGCGCCTCCTCCCGTCTTTCTTCATCTAACTCTATCAACATAACCCTCTATTCCCTTCTCCCTCACATGCTTATCTAGCTTCCTCTTAAATGCATCTATACTATTCGCTTCAACCTGTGGTAGCGAGTTCCACATTCTCACCACACTCTGGGTAAAGAAGTTTCTGCTGAATTTCCTATTTGATTTCTTGGTGACTATCTTATATTGATGGCCTCTAGTTTTGCTCTTCCCCACAAGTGGAAACACTCTCATAAAACATTTTTTAAAGACCTCTATTGGATCACCCCTCAGCCTTCTCTTTTCAAGAGAAAAGAGACCCAGCCTGTTCATCCTTTCCTGATTGGTATAACCTCACATTTCTGGTATCATCCTTGTAAATCTATTTTGCACCCTCTCCAGTGCCTCTATATGCTTTTTATAATAATATAATATTAAACAAGTGTTCTAAAAAATGTTTTATTCGTTCCTAGGATGTGGGCGTCACTGGCAAAGTTATTGCCTATCCCTAGTTGCCCTTGAGAAGGTGGTGGTGAGCCGCCTTCTTGAACCGCTGCAGTCCGTGTGGTGAAGGTGCTCCCACAGTGCTGTTAGGGAGGGAGGTCCAGGATTTTGACCCAGCGACGATGAAGGAACAGCGATATATTTCCAAGTCTGGATGGTGTGTGACTTGGAGGGGAACTTGGAGGTGGTGGTGTTCTCATGCGCCTGCTACCCTTGTCCTTCTAGGTGGAAGAGGTCGCGGGTTTGGGAGGTGCTGCCGAAGAAGCCTTGGCGAGTTGCTGCAGTGCATCTTGTAGGTGGTACACACTGCAGCCACAGTGGAACAGGGAGTGAATCTTTAAGGTGGTGGATGGCAAATCAAGTGGCCTGCTTTGTCCTGGATGGTGTCAAGCTTCTTGAGTGTTGTTGGAGCTGCGCTCACCCAGGCAAGTGGAGAGTATTCCATCACACTCCTGGCTTGTGCCTTGTAGATTACATAGGATATACAGCACAGAAACAGGCCATTCGGCCCAACCCTCTATTCCCTTCTCCCTCATATGCTTGCCTAGCCTCCCCTTAAATGCATCAACCACTCCCTGTGGTAGCGAGATCGTCTATTATATCAAAACCTTTTAAAGACCTCTATTGGGTCACCCCATCAAGAGAAAAGAGGCCCAGCCTGTTCATCCTTTCCTGATGGGTATAGCCTGGCATTTCTGGTATCGTGCTTGTAAATCTATTTTGCACCCTCTCCAGTGCCTCAATATCTTTTATATAAGAATATAATATTAAACAAGTGTTCTAAATTATTCTGTGTACCTAAAATCAAACAAGTCAGAGGGGGGGGGGGGGGGGGCAGGGAAATAACGTCCTCATTCACATTCAGTTTCAGTAACAAGTCATTTCCCAGCCTAGCTGGTTTAAGTTTCGGTTCGAGTCAGAGAGCGAAGTGGCAACAGCACCGCGGAGGCTGCCGGGAGTTGTAGTCTGCCGGGTCTTGAGTTTGCGCAGCGGCGGTGGGGGCGGGGCGGCGGCAACAACTACAACCCCCAGCGTGCATCCGGGCAACAAGCCTCCTTCACTTTGCCCAGCTGCTGGGTTTATGACGGAGTCCGCGTCGCGCGTATGTACACAAGAAAAAAAACTTTTAAAGCTTTTTTTTTGGAAAAAAATAAAACCTGGGCCTGCAGCAGAAATGTCTGTGTTTTAAAAAATGTTTCCCCCTCCCTTTTAAAGTTTTTAGTTGAACTTTTCTCTGTGTTGTGTAAGTGCGTAGCTGCCTGTTAAAGACTCTGCCTTTCACTTTCAGTTTTAATCCTGGTGTCACTCTGCTCTGTTTAGAAGCGTTTACTCCGGTAAGTTTGTTATCAAGACTTTATTCTCTAGATGTTATGGTTATTGATGATAACTTTGTGTAAAATGATGTATGGAAGAGGGTAAGTCAAACTTTTAAGTCTGTCCCTAACTGGGGTTATTTATGTTTAGCTTTTAAAACAAAGGACTGGCTTGTTATTTATTAGCTTCAATTGTTAGGAAACGGTGATAGGTTTGAAGATGTTTTATTTTTGCTCAGTCCCCTTTTTGAAGGGCTTGGTGGGATCCAGTTACATGGCTAACATACCTCTGGTGCCCTACCCAAGTGGATATTTCCTTATTTAGTTGAGTGCCAAAGGAACAGGATTAAGCCATTCAATCCATCAAACCTGCTCCACCATTTTATTCCATCATGGCTGATCTGTACTTCAACTCTATTTACCTGCCTTTGATCCAATCTCCTTGATGCCTTTGCCCAACAGAGATGGGATTTTTTTTTGGGGGGGGGGCTGGATCGCACTGCCTTGAAAGGGTGGTAGAGACCGAATCCCTCATCACATTTTAAAAAGTACTTGGCTAAGCACTTGAAGTGCCGTAACCTACAAGGCTACGGACCAAGAGCTGGAAAATGGGATTAGGCTGGAGAGCTCTTTTTCGACCGGCGCAGGCACGATGGGCCGAATGGCCTCATTCTGTGCTGTAAATTTCTAAGATTTATATAACCAAAAAAATCTGTCAATCTCCATCTTGAAAATTTCAATGGACCCCCCCCCAGCTTTCTGGGTGAGAGGATGCCAGGCTTCCATGACCCTCTGTGTTGGTAGGATATTTAACCGATATTCACAGCCTCGCCCAGTCCTGCCCTCGCCCTCCATCCACACATACTTCTAAGCAGGAATCACTGATGGTGTTGCAGAGTGGGATTTTTGGATGATTTTCCCCTCATGTTTGCTTTCCCGTATATAAATCATCACCCCTGTGCTCGCTGATCTACATTGGCTCCCAGTCCGGCAAGGCCTTGATTTAAAAAATTCTCATCCTTGTTTTCAAATCCCTCCATGGCCTCGCCCCCTCCCTATCTCTCTAACCACCTCCAGCCCTACAACCCCCCTGGAGATCTCTGCGCTCCTCCAATTCTGACCTCTTGCACATCCCCGATTTTAATCGTTCCACCTTTGGCGGCCGTGCCTTCAGCTGCCTGGGCCCTAAGCTCTGGAATTCCCTCCCTAAACCTCTCCGCCTCTCTCTCCTCTTAAGACGCTCCTTAAAACCTGCGTCTTTGATCAAGCCTGTTCTAATATCTCCTTATGTGGCTCGGTGTCAAATTTTGTTTGGTAATCGCTCCTGTGAAGCGCCTTGGGTTTGTTTCACTGCGTAGCGGGGCTAAATAAATGCAAGTTGTTGAATGAAAAACATTACTAAGTGAATTTGGAAATGATTACATTATTGTGATCAACACAATAAATGCAGTTGTTAGGGTAATCTTGTGAACTTTGCCCCAGAACAATTGGCAAGTACTGCTGTGTGCAGTTCGCCATTTTGATTTCGGGACGAGAACAAATCCCGGTGATTTGATGGATTTGCTATCTCTCTCTTGTACCCAACCCCCAGTCAGTGAACTCTCAATCAGATCGCTATCATCTCACTAACTACAGGAATGATGAGGTGAGACTTATTTTATTTCACAACTCTGATGTGGTATTTCATTAATGGCTCACAATATTTCCAAGTTAGTTCACAGATACCCTACAGGCTCTGTGAAGGACTGTATAAACGTCAAGGCCCATGTACCCTGTATTACAGATGCTAGTGACTGGTATTCAGTGTGTTGGGGAAATTATTCACCACTATCTGCAGATTTCTGCAATTTGATTAACAGTTTTCTACATGTACTCTAGGGGGCCCCTCCTATACTCCACTCTCTTACTAAATGGGACGGACTGGGGGGGACACAATTTTTTTTTAACATTTAAAGTGCCGCTCCTTATTTAAAGAGGAGCTCACCTGAAGTTTATTTTGGTGGGGTTTTTTTTAATACCAATTCACTTGTTGCCATGGAGACCCCTGGGTATGGTTTCCCTCACTGCTAGGCTGCTGCAGTGATGCCATTTATGGGGCTGGGACGGGGTGGATGTACTTGTGCTTGTCAGAGCTGCTCTCTTACAGACTGCAGAAGGGAAGGGAAATGACTTCCAAGCAGCCTGACCCACTAGTACCACGGAACATCTTGGCGTTGTGTGTTACCGGGACAGCCCTCCTTCTGACTGGTTTGAAGTCCAGGCCCTGCTTCTGTTTGCAATGGATCCTTTCTGGGAGGCTCCTGTTAATTGACAGCACCAGCAGGGCTGAGCAGTGAGGGTAACCCTAATTGAGGGTTTCCATGCCAACAGGCAGTGAAACAATCTGATCCTCCTCCCCCGTGCAGCAGGTCTGAGACCTGAATCTCGGGGCCAAGACCACTTTGTGTGGCAGAGTATGGCCGCGTTGCTTTTTGTAGTTAATTTTGAAAGCTCTTTCATATTTTCTGCTGGTATCGAGCACCATTAGACCTGCCCTAATGCACATTCACGTCAGAGTACGAGGGCAGAGTGGGAATGGCTAGCAGTGAAAACATCAGGGCAAAACAAATGAGAAGAATTCGCAGACTGTGTGATCGCAATATTCATACATCTGCAGTTCCATTTTCAAACTGCTTAGAACTAAAATTAAAAATTACGAGCATAGGAGACCACGTGTTAATTTAATTGGCCAAAGCATGTAAACAGAAATGGGGCTAATTTTAACCAACCCGCCTATCGGGGAAACTCACGGGATCGATGGAACGCTGGTTTTAACCCCCCAACCCCGCCCAATATTACTTTCCACTGATTTCAATGGAGAGTAAAATCGGGTGGGATACAAAACCAGCGTTGCATCCCGATCCCATTAGTTTCCCGACGGCGTGTTCGGTTAAGATTGCCCCCAAAGAGAGTTCGTGCTTGCAGCCGCCAGTCCACCCGATTACACGTGGCACTTTAACACAAAACCTTTTTTTATTTTGCAAACCAAATGCCGTCTCTTTCCAACCAGCAGGAAAATCTCCATAACCTACCCAAGCTGCACTCACAATTCAAATCCTTGCAAAACACGGGTCTTCTCATTTACAATAAGAATGATTTGGAACTAAAGCAGAAAACGCTGGAAGCACTCGGCAAGTCGGGCAGCATCTGCGGAGAGAGGGAAACAATTTAACACTTCAGGTATAACCCTTTTTGTCAGAACACTATATGGAACCAGTTTAAGAGCGTTCCGCAGATTGGTTTTTTTTGTTCCTCTTCTCCACCTTCTCCAGGGAAACCTGCTGATGCTCGGAGACATAGAAACATAGAAACATATTCGGCCCCTCGAGCCTGCTCCGCCATTCAATGAGATCATGGCTGATCATCCAAATTCAGTAGCCTGTGCCTGCCTTCTCCCCATATCCCTTGATCCCTTTAGCCTTAAGAAATATATCCAACTCCTTCTTGAATATATTTAATGAATTCAATATTTATCCCTCAATCAACATCACTAAAACAGGTGAAAAGGTCATTATCACATTGCTGTTTGTGGGAGCTTGCTGTGCGCAAATTGGCTGCCGCGTTTCCTACATTGCAACAGTGACCTACGCTCCAAAAGTACTTCATTGGCTGTAAAGTGCTTTGGGACGTCCGGTGGTCGTGAAAGGCGCTATATAAATGCAAGGCTTTCTTTTAATAGTCTCGTACTATCGATAAACACATTTTTCATTTCCTGCAGTCCACCATGAACGAAAGCCAAGGAGAGCTGCAGACCGATACCTCGTCGCTGTATTCCAGCACCTTCGCCCAGGTTATCTTCGTCAACGTGGAAAAATTGTACATGACTGACATCCCTGTGAAATGCAACTACACACTGACGCCCCGGATCAATGCCCATAAGAAGGACTGGATTGGAATTTTCAGGGTAGGTTTTTGTTTTCCCAACTTTTTGAATATATCAAGCTCACTGTTTTGTGCTTTTTCAATGAAAAATGGACAGAATGCCAGGATACGGCCCCCGAAACACTGGGAAAAATCCTGTAATTGCATAAAATAAAAAAGGATTTTTTTTTTTTTTTCCAATTCATTTTTGGGACGCGGGCATCGCTGGTCGGGCTGGGATTTATTGTCCATCCCTGCTGCCTTGAGAAAGTGGTTGCGAGCGGCCTTCTATTTGATTTATTCACCAGAAAACAATGGCTCTATTTATACATGGACAGAATGATGGAATGCAATCCCCAAAACACCAGTAAAATTCCTCGAATCCTACCATCATAAAGATGGAATTAATCACTTCAAAACAGCATCCCTGTTCATCGATGTATCTGAATGATTTTTAAACCTTCTTCCCTATGGCACACTCCTGGGGACCCCCCTGAATATACTGGAAGTTAAGACAGGACATTTCCAGAAGTCCATGTCAGCAACACCCATGAAACTATTGTTAACGTTGCAGAAAAAGGTTATTAGTATGACAGAAATGTAATGACCGGACTGAAATCTGATGACCTTGTAGATACCCTGGATCTCCTTTAGAAGTCCCAAGGGTCTCATTTATCTCACTGAGGTTGCTACTCCCCCCTGCTCTTCTTCAACTAGTGCTATGGGATCTTTCACATCCACCTGAGAGAGCAGACGGGGCCTCGGTCAAATGCCTCATCCGGAAGACGGCACCTCCGACAGTGCAGCACTCCCTCAGTACTGCACTGGAGTGTCAACCAAGATTATGGGCTCAAATCTACTTGAATCCACGACCTTCTGACTCTGAGGCGAGAGTGCTAGCACTGAGCCACAAGAAGTAATTTGTTTTTAATGTGTTCCTGGGATGTGGGCATCGCTGGCGAGGCCAGCATTTATTGCCCATCCCTAATTGCCCTTGAGAAGGTGGTGGTGAGCCGCCGCCTTGAACCGCTGCAGTCCGTGTGGTGAAGTTACTCCCACAGTGCTGTTAGGGAGGGAGTCCCAGGATTTTGACCCAGCGACGATGAAGGATCGGCTGATATATTTCCAAGTCGGGATGACGGTGTGTGTGTGACCTGGAGGGGAACTTGGAGGTGGTGGTGTTCCCATGCGCCTGCTGCCCTTGTCCTTCTAGGTGGTAGAGATCGCGGGTTTGGGAGGTGCTGTCGAAGAAGCCTTGGTGAGTTGCTGCCGTGCATCTTGTAGATGGTACACACTGCAGCCACGGTACGCTGGGGTGGAGGTGGTGAATTACAGACTGCATAATTAGCATAGGTAGTGGATGTTTTTTCTCCAACCTAATTTCCTCTTAACACACTAGCCTAGATTTTCTGCTCATTACTAACCACTTGAGTTAATAACAGCTTTACAATAGCAACAATGAGAGCATGTTGACTACTGACCCATTTTGGGGTATAGTTCCCAGCCCCTACACTTGCTTAAAAACCTGTTCAATCTCCAGCTTTTTCCAGTTCTGACGAAAAGTCATCAATCTGAAACGTTAGCTCTGTTTCTCTCTTCACAGACACTGCCTGACCTGCTGAGTATCTCCAGCATTTTCTGTTTTTATTTATAGTTCCACAGGGACTGGCTGGCCTCCAGCACTTCGCCCAAGTATGAGTCAAGTCCATTAGTGTCAACAGGCACTGTTGCCTGTGAGACTTCACGACAAACCTCAGTCCTGTAGTCGCCCAAAGCCCAATTCTGCACTTTCCAAGAGAAGCCACTGGCTAGTGATCGAGGATGCAAATCCCGACTGATTCTCTTTCACCCCAATCCCTACTGTGGCTCTTGTTGATATCTGCCCACTGAGCACAGACTTGATATTCAACCTGAGGCTTTCCATTTATGGCTCCGTCGAACTGATTGACTCTGAAGTTCGAAAGTTGCCGTTGAGGGATCTGTGATTTGAGTAACTGGGTACCTGTGAAACGCAGAATGGGTTTAAGACAGTAACCAAGACTGAGCTATTGAGAACAAGACTGTCCCAACGGTTTGAAACTCTTGACCCAAATTCCCGGATGCTGTTGGGAATGAAAAAAAAACACCTCTCGGACTTCCCACTGCTCACAGACCCCGTTCCAGACCTTGTCAGGAGACTTTGAACCGCCAAATGACATTTAAAAAACCCCACTTTGGCCAAGTGGTTAATTTTCTAAGAAAAATGGTAGGGTTGTGAGTCTTTCACACTGTAGTGATGGTTTCTCTCAGTCTGTTATATTTCCTGGACTTAGAAATATTACGTTAATCAACATTTTCAAATTGTTTTACAAAGATCAGAGAAGGAGTCTTGCAAAATTCTTGCTAATCTATTTCTAAATATAAATCCACCAAGCCTTGATTAGATTCCATTCTGTGACTCATTTGCCAGTTATTCTCTCTCTCTCGCTCTCGCTCTCTCTCTCTCTCTCTCTCTCTCTCTCACACACACACACCATTTCCTGTATCTGTCTGGCATGTAGCCATAACGTATCTATCCATTATCGGCTGTGTATCCATTACATATTTACCTTGAGTGTGTAATCTAGGCTGGCACATTAGTGCAGTATTGAGTCAGAGGTGTCCTCTTTCAGATGAGACATTAAACCAAGGCCCTGTCTACCTCGCAGCCAATGAAGTACCTTTTGAAGTGTAGTCGCTATTATAATGTAGGAAACGCAGCAGCCAGTTTGCACACGGCAAGGTCCCGCAAACAGCAATGTGATACTCACCAGATAATCTGTGTTTAGTGAGGTGGAATTAGCCTCTCTCAACTGCTGCCCATCCCTCTTGCCTCTTCTACTGCGGTCCTTTCTGACTCGGCAACAAATGGATATTTCATGAAAATAACCCTGGGAACGTTTTGCTTTTGGGAATAAAGCTATGAGGAAAGATTGGATAGGTTGGGGTTGTTTTCTTTGGAACAGAGGAGGCTGAGGGGAGACTTGATTGAGGTATATAAAATTATGAGGGGCTGAGATGGAGTGGCTAGGAAGGACCTAATAATAATAATAATTCAACTTTATTGTCATTGTACAATGCACAAGTACATGAACAACGAAATGTGATCTTGCAAGCTCCCATGAGTCCAGTACAAATAACATTAACATTAAACGTAAATAGCACCGTCCTGAGAGAAGCAAAGCCGCTGCACCTGTGCGCGCCGCCATTCCATTTCCACCATTCCTCCTGTCCGACAATCTTCAGCCCAACGCCCGGGCCTGCTCACCAGCCGCCCCTCCCGGGGCTCCTTCCGTGACCTTCTCACCAACCGCCCCTCCTCGGGGCTCCTTCCGTGACCTTCTGCACCTGGTCTATCCACTCACTCCATCTCAACCCCACCTGACGCAGGGTCATCCAGACTCGAGTCGTCGTTGGCTTGTTCTCTCTACACAGATGCGGCCGGACCTGCTGTGATTTCCAGCAAAAAAAATGTTTTTTTGTCTTTTTTTTGTTTTTCATACAGACCCCAGCATCTGCAGTATTTGACCCCTTGTGACCCCACCTCATTGTTCTTTGATGTAATGTTTTCCTGACTGACCTGTTTGGACACCATTCACACCTTTTGATTGCTGTGATTATCTCTCTGCCGAGGTGTGATAAAAGGCAGTTGGAAACATTACCTGTAAACATCTGACATGATTCTCTGACTATATAAGCTGTGTCTTTATGCATCTCTCCACTTCACCTGACGAAGGAGCAGCGCTCCGAAAGCTTGTGATTTCAAATAAAGCTGTTGGACTATAACCTGGTGTTGTGTGACTTCTTACATTTGTCCACCCCAGTCCAACTCCGGCATCTCCACACCTTAGCAGAGAGGTCAATAACCAGGGGGCACAGTAATTGGTAGAAGGATTAGAGGGGAGTTGAGAACGTTTTTCACCCAGAGGGTGGTGGGGGTCTGGAACTCACTGCCTGAAAGGGTGGTAGAGGCAGAAACCCTCACCACATTTAAAAAGTACTTGGATATGCACTTGAAGAGCCGTAACCTACAGGGCTACGGACCAAAAGCTGGACAGTGGGATTCGGCTGAATAGCTCTTTGTCGGCCGGCACAGATACGATGGGCCGAATGGCCTCCTTCTGTGCTGTAAATTTCTACAAGTATAACTTCTGCATTCTTGTTTTTTTTCCGTAGTTACACTGTGACTGCTGTTTGCAGTGAGATTATTTTAACATGATTTTCTTTCTATTCGA
Source organism: Somniosus microcephalus (assembly GCF_052327205.1). Lineage (NCBI taxonomy): Eukaryota > Metazoa > Chordata > Chondrichthyes > Squaliformes > Somniosidae > Somniosus > Somniosus microcephalus. Next base: position 7,068,262 of record NC_141010.1, read on the forward strand.
GGTTGGTTGGAGCACGGCTCGTGATTACCACACTTTTGTTTGGGCCCCTCTCCCGAAGGAGGACAGCCAGGTGGAGCGGCAGCAGCAAGTGACATTTGAAGGTAAGATTCTTTCAGCCGATGACTTTGAAACCGTCCAATATATCCAGCAAACTGTTTGAGCACTGGGACCAAAAGCAAACCGAATACAGGAAACTTTGTGATATCCGGCACCAACGGGACCGGCGTGTTGCCGATCTATCAAAACTGCCGGACATACAAAGTTAATGTTGAAGCATACGGAGGTTTTCATCTCCGTATCTGACAACAAACACTGTTGCTTAGCAACAGCTTCTAAAGCGTCGGCTGCAGCTGCAAGCGTCTCTAGCTGAAGCTGTTGCTATAGCTACAGACCTTGCAGTGCCTGACTGGGGGGGGGAAAAAGAACGAGAACTAAAAAAACTTATAGAAAACGGCTCCTGATTTTTGCCGTTAGATCGAGTATTCCAGACATACAACCTCCGGATAAACCAAAGTTTCCTGTACTGCAGATGGCAAGCACGGCCTTCAAATATCCCTGCAATTTTATTGTTCGCTCTCTGGATGTGGGCGTCGCTGGGAAGGCCGGCATTTATTGCCCAGCCCTAGCTTCCCTGAGAGGGTAGTGGTGGTGAGCTTCCTTGAACTGCTGCAGTAGCGTTTTGACACAACTGAGCTGGGCCACTTCAGAGGACAGTTGAGAGTCAACCAGGTTGGCGTGGGACTGGAGTCACATATAGACCCAGGCCGGGTAAGGACGGCAGGTTTCCTTCCCTAAGGGACATTAGTGAACCAGTTGGGTTTTTACAACAATCCGACAGCTTCGTGGTCACTGTTACTGAAACCAGCTTTTTGATTTCCAGATTTTTTAAAACTGAATTCAAATTCTCAAACTGCCCACGGTGGGATTGGAACTTGCGTTCTCTTGATTTCTTGCAAATTTGAGTCAGTGTTCGGAGAAATCCCCACATCTGTGGAAATAGCTGAAGTAGTCTTCCTGTGACTGCCCACATTGTAGCCCAATCCTGTGGGCCCCAGTGTAACCAACCCACGAACTGGTGGCCTCTCTCTCTCTCTCTCTCTCTCTCTCTTTCTCTCTCTTCTCTCTCTCTCTCTCTCTCTCTCCAGTAGCTGAAGAATTGGGAGGTTGCAAAGATGTGGCATTTGGTTCTTGTCTGATTTTTCCCAATAGCATTTTAAGTTATTGTTAATGGAGAGCATGAACGATAGGTAGATGCAAGGAGGATGTTTCCCCTGGCTGGAGAGTCTCGAACTAGGAGTCACAGTCTCTGAATAAGGGGTCGGTCGTTTAGAACTGAGATGGAGGAGAAATGTCTTCACTCAGTGGGTTGTGAATCTTCATATTTCTCTACCCCAGAGGGATGTAGATGCTCTGTCGTTCAGTATATTCAAGACAGATCAATAGATTTTTGGATATCAAGGAAATCGAGGGATTTGGGGATAGTGCGGGAAGGTGTAGTTGATGTAGAAGATCAGCCATGATCTTATTGAATGGCGGAGCAGGCTCGAGGGGCCGAATGGCCGACTCCTGCTCCTATTTCTTATAATACTTCATAATCATGCATGCACGTGTGTGTGTCTTGTGTATTTTTTTTTGTCTTCCAGCTTATTATCTCCCAAAGGATAATAATGACTTCTACCAGTTCTGCTATGTCACTCATAAGGGGGAGATTCGTGGGGCCAGCACACCTTTTGGGTTCAGACTGGCTAATTCTAGCATGTCTGAACACATGGACAGTGATTCCAGTCAGGAGATGCTCATCATCACTACACAAGTGAGTCACTTTTATATTATGGCGCGCGCACATTTTCTCAGTTAGCTAGTTTTCAAAGCTCAGCACTCTTAAGTAGGTTAAATCTGAGGGAATCTTCATTTGGTACAAAGTACAGGAAACTCTCGATTTACCGGCACCTAAATAACCGGAAATCTCTGTTAACCGGCAAAATTCAGGAGTAGGTTCAGGTAAGTTTTACTTCATATTAGTGGCCGTTCCTGGATCTGTGGCTATGTAACCGGGGCTCCTACACTTGTTGCTAAGCAACAGGGACGCTTGGTCTGTGGCCGGAGTTCCTGCACCTGTTGCTAAGCAACAGGGAAGCCTGGATTTGTTGCTGTGTACGGAGCTCTCGAACCTTTTAACTATACCTCTCTGTAATCTGGACTTTTTGATAAACCGGCACCACGCCGGTCCCGTCGGTGCCGGATAAAAGAGTTTCCTGTATTTCATTTCTTAATGGGTAAAATCACCACATTATTGGTTACATTTAGGGAGATATCATTTTTGAAATTAATTTTTGGTCCAACCCTCCGAGATCTCTGCGTTTCTCTTGAGCATCCCCAATTTTCATCGCCCCACCATTGGCGGCCGTGCCTTCAGCTGCCTAGGCCCTAAGCTTTGGAATTCCCTTCCTAAACCTCTCCGCCTCTCCTCCTTTTTAAAACACTCCTTTAAAACCTAGCTCTTTGACCCTAACCTATCCTAATATCTCCTTATTTGTTCCGGTGTCAGATTTTGATTTGTTAATGCTTCGGTGGAGCTCCTTGGAGCATTTTTGTATTGGAACAGGAGAAGCCCATTCCGCCCCTTCAGCCTGTCCCACCACACAGTTGGATCATGGCTGATCTGTATTGACTATGTTGAAGGTCCTCCTATAAATGCAAGTTGTTGTTGACGACCTGCCATGGACGAAAGCAGCATTTGGGGATAACGGGCAGAATGTAGCAGCATACTGAAACCTCTCTTTGCTGAGACCCACAGCACGGGACACCATCAAGGTTGAAGACAATAGGAGAGAAAGCGGGATAAGTGAAGTAATGGTGATGTGCCGTAGGGATTGGAGTTTTTTTTTAAAGTGTGGAAGTAGGGCAGTGTAATGGAAGTAAAGAGTTCCACAGTTTTGAGGTCCTTGCAATGAGTTGGAGGTGCTTGCTGTAATAAATCTTGATTTCATCACCATGAAGAAGAGCCTGTAGCACAGTGTAGTTGAAGCTTGGCAGGAACAAGCTCTGAAGAGCAGCGACCACCGCACGTAAGAACATGAGAATTAGGAGCAAGAGTCGGCCATACGGCCCCTCGAGCCTGCTCCGCCATTCAATATGATCGTGGCTGATCTTCGACCTCAACTCCACTTTCCTGCCCGACCTCCATATTTCTTGATTTCCCCATGCGTCCAAAAATCTATCTGCTGAGACTACTGAGGGTCGCAGATATAGGAAAAGCAGGCCGCGGGACTCTCTTCCGAGTATCTGCAGAGACTGGGCAGGACAGAGTTAAAACTGGTGCGTTTTTTTTTTAAAAATCTGAGCAGTCTTTACTTTCTTCCATACTGCCGAGAAATCCTGATTTTAGTGGGATGTTGCTCAGAAAACTAATTGGTATCGGGAGTTGGCTGCGGCAGTGCTGAATAATTCCAGTATCAATGAACTGTGAAATGCCAGTGTTTGAGCAGCTCAAAGTTATTGCAGCGATTAGAGTCGCCTGGGTCCTCGAGTTGGGATCTGTACAGTGCGTCCCTTCGCAAACCTCCCACTAACGTTGCTGGCGTTTTGTAGACTGGGTGTTTTAAGAGCTGGTTGGAGAATGTTTGGGGGGTTTTTTTCTTTGACATTTGCTAAATGTTAGTTTGGACTGCAGGGATTCTCGGTGTGACGGTTAACTAGGGTTTTTATCTGTTGGGAGTCGAAGATGCAAATGTTTTAAATCAGTGATGCTCGTAAAAGCGTCCTGCGAGCCTGCCTTTCCTTTATCTGTGACCCTCAGCATGCTCGCTGCTGCCATCTGTTCCTGGGCCTCCGTTCATGGCTCTCCTTGCTGTGGAATGTTGACGGTGCCATTCCCTCACTTTTTTTTCCCCCCCCTGCTCTCCAATAAAAGAAAGCCGGGGAATGCTGGAATGTTATTGGGAGAAGTGCCTATCTCCCGTTTCCATACAGCAAGCAAAAAGACCCCATTAAAATAGAAGTACTGGTCCTGTGGATCCCACTCTTCCTGCGAGGAAGCAACTGGGTATTCCACTTGGCTGTGACGGAATTTGGAAGATCAACGTGTGAGGGATTCGAGGTTAGACCCGTGCCCCATCACTGCAGCAATCCTGAGAGTGGCTCGCGAATAAGACATTGGATGGGATGGTGGCACTTGACGGGAAGTTAGTGAGTGACACTATTAAATGGTGGAAATTGGCTGTTGCCTTTTGTGCACCGTAGCCCAAGCTGCATGAGTAGATATTAATAAACGGGTTTCATTTTACTTCTGTTTCACACACGCTGACTTATTTCCTGGTAATTATCTGCACATCATTACTCAATAAGCCTCCAGTGATTATATCACAATCATTAGTCCTCGAGTGCGGGCGTCAAACAATTGCATGAACCATCAATAAAAATCTTGACGTTGTTTAACAGACAGTTTAATGCTGTGATTGGGGGTGGAGGGTTTTTAATTTAGAGCTACGGTGGGCTGACTGAACTTTCTCGTACTCATTTATCTTGTGTTTTCTGGTGACACTTGCTCTTGGTAAAGGATGTTCGAATGAAATCGATGCACAGGCTTCACAGTCTGTATATATTAAAATTGGTTTCAGTGCCCCTGGTCTGTGTGGGTTGGGGAAGGAGAGAGCCAGTGATGGAAAGTGTGCGTGGGTGTGGACACCCCTTGAGATTGAATAACTGAGCAAACTAGGCTGATACACAAAGACCCCCTGGGTGAGGTACTTGCTGGTTGCTGGCATCCTTCAAACTGTACCTTTGCAAAAGTCCGTTCCTTCAGGAGAGAGGCGGTGAGAAAATTGGAGGGAATGATGGGTGTGATTTCCAGGTTCAATTTCAGCTCAATGGTTCAGATGGCACGGCTCGGACTTTGGCTTATGACCACATCAAAACCGCTACAATTAGATTATTCCTGGTTGTCATTTCCAGATAACGATTATTTATTTTTCGTAGAGTGTCAGCCTGCAGTCACCAGGGTTATTGGCTCCAGTACCTAAAATTTTCCGAGATCAGGGGGATTGACAGGATAGATACTGGGAGGTTGTTTCCCCTGGCTGGTGAGTCTAGAACCAGGGGTCACAGTCTCAGGATAAGGGGTCGGCCATTTAGGACTGAGATGAGGAATTTCTTCACTCAGAGGGTGGTGAATCTTTGGAATTCTCTGCCCCAAAAGAATGAGATCGATAGATTTTTGGACTCTCGGGGAATCAAGGGCTATGGGGATCGAGCGGGAAAATGGAGTTGAGGTCGAAGATCAGCCATGATCTTATCGAATGGTGGAGCAGGCTCGAGGGGCCGTGTGGTCGACTCCTGCTCCTAATTCTTATGTTCTTATGTAACACCTTTAACGTAGTAAAACATCCAAAGAGGCTTCACAGGAGTGTTATCAAAAAACCAAATTTGACACCGAGCCACATAAGGAGATATTAGGGTAGGTGACCAAAAGCTCTGTCATTAAAGAGGTAGGTTTTAAGGAGCGTCTTAAAGGAGGAGAGAGAGACGGAGAGGTTTAGGGAGGGAATTCCGGAGCTTAGGGCCTTGGCAGCTGAAGGCACGGCCGCCAATGGTGGAGCGATGGAAATCGGGGATGCTCAAGAGGTAGTAGGAAAAATAATGGAATCCCTCCTAAAGGAGAAAATAGAAGAACATCTAGAAACCAAAAGCATAGTAATGAATAGTCAGCGTGGATTTCAAAAGGGGAAAGTCTTGCTTGACCAACCTCATTGAATTTTTTGAAGAGGCAACAGAGAGAGTAGACAATGGTAATGCAGTCGATGTAATTTATCTAGATTTTCCTACTCCTGCTCCTAATTATGTTCTTATGTAGATAGTGGGGTGTTTCTGAAAGCCCCATAGTGATCCAAGCATGTCTCGTGTTTTCCTGAAATAGGACAAACTTGAAGAATCGGAAAAAGAGAAAGATGAGTTGACGGCCAACAATCTGAGACTAATGGCGGAAAACACAGCCCTAAAGAAAAAGGTTGAAGAGCTTGAAACACAGGCAGAACAAGACAAGGAAGGACATTCTGGAGCACTGGAGATGAATAAGGTACATTAAAAACTCTGCTAATGGCTGTGCAGCCACCCATCTTGGGCACTGTCGTCGTGTCCTGTGCGTCAGAATTTCTCTGAAATATGCTAAGAGTTGCTCAGTTTCCAAGAACGAATTTTAAACAAGGTATGTATTTGCATTTCGAAGGCTTTTCCTCAAAGGTGTGCGAAGTTTAGTCTGGCTATAAGCTTAATCAGGATCCCTTCGCCGAGGCTTGTGGAGGCCGAGTTGCTTTGAATATTGTCCCTTCGCCACCAGAATCTGGTCCAAAGTGCACCACGGGCCAAACCGATAAAGCTGCTTTTATATTGTGTCGTGGGCTGTTGGCTCACGTTGGCCTTTTGCAGCTGGTGGCAACTGCAGACTGAACTCACTGGATTTTTGCAGGCCAGTAGCCAGGTGGAGCTTTATGTTCTTAATCAGATCTTCCTGACTGCCAGCAATCTTCCTGGGGCTCAGTTAGCGGGTTGTTCTGATAGCAGATTGATCCCTGTATTGATGTCGTGACACAACATGTAGATGATGTCATAGCATGGCTACTTTGTCCATGAGCACTGGCCACTGCCGGTCTGTGCAAGTGTAATCTACTCCGCACTAATTCACATAGAGACTGGCTATACCAACCAAATGTAATTATGGGCAAGTAGCACACTTGGGCTACCCTCCAAAGACCAAGCCTGCAGCATTTATTTAAAAAAAAAGCTGAAAATCTTCGCATTGTGCTAGTTATGTATCTGAAGTGAGTCTGGGACCGTTGCAATCCAACTCCTAGCGAGTTCAAGTCCCCAGCACTGAACTCTTCATTATTCAGCACACTTGAGCACTCAACTGACCGTTTCTTTCAGAGACCGTGACGTAGGAACAGGAGGAGGCCATTCAGCCCCTCGAGCCTGTTCCTCCATTCAGTTAGATCATGGCTGATCTGTATCTTAACGCCATCTACCCGCCTTGGTTCCCTAAACCTTAATACCCTCGCCCAACAAAAACCTATCGATCTCCGTTTGGAAATTTTCAATTGACCCCCAGACTCAACCATGACAATGGTTGATGAGGAAAGTGGACATGTCACACTGGCACACCATGCTTTCTGAGGTTGAACAGTGTAATGGGAGCTGTACTTTGTGTCTAGTGTGTGCTACTAGACGTGAGAACTCTCACTGGAAGAAACGGGTGCGGTTGCTTAGTGGTTATGTTCAAATCCCACCATATTGTGGGAAATTTAAATTCAGTTAAATAAATCTGGAATAAAAAGCTAGGATCAGTAATGGTGACCATGAAACTACTAGATTGTCGTAAATACCTGGTTCACTAATTACCTTTAGGACTCCCAACCCACAGCAATGTGGTTGACTCTTAACTGCCCTAAGACAATTAGGGATGGGCAATAAATGCTGGCATTGCCAGCGATGCTCGCATTCCGTGAATGAATTAAAAATATGTAGAGGGAACTCGACATCTAACTTGTACCATACCTGACCTGAGTGCACTGTGTGAATTAAGGGGAAAAGTCTTCCATTCCCCAGCACTAACTTGATGAGCCAAAAAAGCCTACAATACACCAATCATCTTTGCGAAATCTTGTAAGGCTTGACTAAAGGCTTCCCCTAAAGAGCAGCTGTTGTGAGTCTTCAACTTCTTCGACAGCCCCTCCCAAACCCGTGACCTCTACCACCTAGATGGGAACACCATCACCTCCAAGTCACACACCATCCTGACTTGGAAATATATCAGCCGTTCCTTCATCATCACTGGGTCAAAGTCCTGGAACTCCCTCCCTAACAGCACTGTGGGAGCACCTTCACCACACGGACTGCAGTGGTTCAAGAAGGCAGCTCACCACCACCTTCTCGAGGACAATTAGGGATGGGCAATAAATGCTGGCCTTGCCACGACGCCCGCATCCCATGAACGATTAAAAAAAATAATTTTTATTTTCCCAATGAGCTCTCCTCCCTGCGAAGTGCGTCCTTGGGATCAAACCAGAATGTTTTAGACACCTCCCCCTAGTGTACAGGCAGATACTGTGTTTTTTTTAATGGAAATCAGAAATAAAAATGCAAAGTGCGTGCCCACCAACTTCTGAGAAAAGGCGGGCTAATGTTTTGGGTTTGGATCTTTTGTAAGAAGAGTTCTGATGCGATCTATACACCCCAACCTATCTTGTCTCTTCACGGATGCTGATGGGCTTTGCTGTATATTTCCAGCATGTTTTGCTGTTGGTCCCTTGTTATTGGCCCAATATGCAACTCTCAGTGTTGGAATGATCATTTTGTTTCCCCCCCTCTTGTTACTTGTACCCAACAGAAAGACATGATGGCATTGGAAAAACAAATGTTGGAGCAGAAGGTGGACACCGAGGTGAAAATGAAAGCGCAGAGTGAAAAGACGGAACAGCTTAGAATGGAATTGACTGAAAAAGAGGCCACGTGTTTAAACACACAAAAGGAAAACCAGGTAAATGGAGAATGTGGTTTGGTGCTGTTTGTAAATAAAACTTGGGATTTCTGACTCTCTAAAAACTCTCAACTGGCTACAGGCTTGTTCATCGAGCTTGGTATAAAATATTTGCCATACGCTTTTAAGTAATAAAGCATCAAGACCACACTGGTGCACGAGAAACGGAAACTGTCCACTGGGGTCCTATGTGCATACAGCAATGAGGGGGCTAAGGAAAGGCTCGCTTCTGCCTTCTGCCGGCTCACTTCTTGTTCCACTTGAGTTTGCGCTGCTCCCTATCCAACCCCCCCCCCCCCCCCCCTGCAATTTTCTCCTGTTTCCTGAACCTGTTGACCCTTGCTGGGGTCGAGCCCAACAAACATCAGCAACTTGTGTTTAAGAAAGAAAGACTTGCATTTCTGTAGCGCCTCTCACAACCTCAGGACACCTGAGGGTCGATGAGGCCTCGGATTAATGTCATGGCGCTGCACTGGGAGTGTCAGCCTAGATATTTGAGCTCAAGTCTCTGGGGTGGGGACTTGAACCCACAACCTTCTGACTCGGAGGCGAGAGTGCTGCCCACTGAGCCACAGCTGACGCATTTAAATAGGAAAACTTTCACAGGTGTGTAATTAGTCCAAGAGCATATTTGAGATGTTTTTGATCACACAAATGTTTTGGCTATATTTCTGCAGCTAAAACCAGAACCTCTGCTGCCCAGGTCCGCTCCCACACACGCCGTCCCTTCAAGTCGATTTCAAGATCTCCGTTCTCATTTTCAAATCCCTGCATGGCCTTGCTTCACCCGACCTGAGCAAACTTCTTCAGCCATGTGTCCAAGTCTGCGCCCTCCAGTCCTCTGACTTCAGGCTGCTGTTTTCCCAGCTCCACCATCACAGGCGGGTCTTTCAGCTGCTGCACTCCGTCTCTGAAGTTCTCACCCAAAGTCACCTTTGCCTCACTTGCGCTCTCCCCCCTCCCTTATCTGAGGAAGGATGTTCTTGCCATGGAGGGAGTGCAGCGAAGATTCACCAGACATACCTGGGATGGCAGGAATGATGTATGAAGAGAGATTGGGTCGATTGGGCTTGTACTCGCTGGAGTTTAGAAGAATGAGAGGGGATCTCATTGAAACTTATAAAATTCTAACAGGACTAGACAGACTAGATGCTGGAAGGATGTTCCCGATGGCGGGGGAGTCCAGAACCAGGGGTCACAGTCTAAGGATAAGGGGTAGGCCATTTAGGACTGAGATGAGGAGGAATTTCTTCACCCAGAGAGTGGTGAACCTGTGGAATTCTCTACCACAGAAGGCAGTTGAGGCCAATTCATTAAATATATTCAAGAAGGAGTTAGATATATTTCTTGAGGCTAAAGGGATCAAGGGATATGGGGAGAAGGCAGGGACAGGGTACTGAATTTGGATGATCAGCCATGATCTCATTGAATGGTGGAGCAGGCTCGAGGGGCCGAATGGCCTACTCCTGCTCCTATCTTCTATGTTTCTATGTTTAAAGTTGCCTTTAAAAGCCCATTTCTGCAATCGTGCCTTTGGGCTCCTCACCATCCCTACTTCCTCCGTTGTCCTGGGAATGTTGTCGCTGTTTGTATAGCTCGGCGCGCCGTCGTGCCGTGCAGCTATCCGTGTCGGGCTGAATTTTAACATCGCTTTATTAGATCTGTTTTCTTTTCCTCCTTTTAAGGACTTGTGGGCAAAGGTGGAGTCAGCACGGGCCTCTGTCGAGCTGTCCAAACAGAAATATGAGAAAGCTGCAGATAAAGTGAAACAACTCCAGCAGGAAACAGAGACCCTCAAAATGGAGATCAGCACAAAGGAGACTGAGTTGACAAGGTAACGGAAGACAGAACTTGCATTTCTATAGCGCCTTTCTCGGCCTCGGGACAGCCAAATGAAGTGCTTTTGAAGTGTTGTAATGTAGGAAGCGCAGCAGCCAATTTGCGCACAAGAGGATCCCAAGCAAAAATGAGATAAATGAACAGATAATCTGTTTTAGTGATTGTTGGTTGAGGCATAAATATTGGCCAGGACACCGGGTTTGGGGTGGGGTGCGGGGGGCACGGGTGTGGGCGGAGGGGGGGGCCGCGGGTGTGGGTGGATATGGGGGGGGCTTACCCCTGCTCTTTACTTCCACCTGAGCGGGCAGACGGAGCCTCCATTTTAATATCTCATCCGAACAGTGCGGCGCTCCCTCGGCACTGCACTGGGAGTGTCGGTCTGGATTTTATGCTCGGGTCCCTGGAGTGGAACTTGAACCCGCAACCTCCTGACTCCGAGGTGAGAGTGCTGCCTACTGAGCCACAGCTGACACTTGCGGTAAGGTTGGTGCATAGTTGCACCTTGTGTACACCTTGCGCCCAGCAATGTTTCATAAGATGTCCATCTTGTCCGGAAGAGGAGCCCAGTGCCAGTGGTTGCTAATCATTGAAACACTGGTTTAAATGAGATTGGATTTTTTTCTTCCTCTTTTTGCTCTGTTCTTTATTTGAGTTACACCAAGTGGGGGGGGGGGGGGATACTGTGCCAATCGGGATGGGAAATTGATTAAGCAACCAATGCAGTAATTAACGTCGCCCAGAAGCTGTCCAAAGGATTACGGGAGAGCGCTGCGCACACTGTGCCTGCCATTCCAGCAGTGTGGGCCTGGATAAGAAAACAGGTATAAAAACAGAGAAAATGCTGGAAATACTCAGCCGGTCAGGCAGCATCTGTGGAGAGAGAAACAGAGTTAACGTTTCAGGTCGATGACCCCTTGTCTGATGACATGACCTGAAACGTTAACTCTGTTTCTCTCTCCACAGAAGCTGCCTGACCGGCTGAGTATTTCCAGCATTTTCTCTGTTTATTTCAGATTTCCAGCATCCGCAGTATTTTGCTTAAGAAAACAGGTAACCTACCTTGGAATAAATATTGTAACTTCTACAAACCCAGAGCACTTCCTACAGCCCAGTAAATGCTGGAAGGTGCAGGCTGTGTGACTCCGCCCCCAGCCTTTTGGTTCAGTTGAATTTCATGCAAGCAGAACTGTCCCAAAGTGGGATAAGTGTGAATCCTCAATTTTCACACAACGACAGCTCATTACATCAGCTTTTCACCTGCTTGGATGTATTCAGTTCGTCCGAGATGAGCGAATATTTTACTTTTTTAAAGAAATTTTAAATGTAGAAACATTTATTTCTGACTCTTCCACATGCCTCTTGTATTTTGGCTTGCAGTCTGTCTGATACAAAGAAGCAGATTGCGAGCGAGTTAAGAATTGTGCAGGACAACCTCGAACTAGTTCAGGTAAGGTGATTTCAGCTGGGGAAAGGGCTCGTGTTGACTTCCTTCTGAGTGTGGGGGGAATTTGTGGCAACGCTTGATGGGATTGTAGCTCCATGGGTAAGCTTGGTCACAGGTTACTCTGTAGCAACAAACCGGAGACCGGATGGGTGGTGGTACCTTCAGCTGGGACCTCCCCCTTCACAAGAGTGGGATCTCTCGTTTAAGGTTTCCTTCCATCGGCTCCAGGTAAAAATGGGAATTCTGCCCTTGCACCGACCTAGAAGATTGGCAAAGGGTCAGCCTTGCAAATGAAGATATCTATAAAACAAGCAAAATGGTAACATTGCTTTTCCTGATGGACCCTTCGTGTTGTGATTGTCCCTATATGTGATGGTACTTTACCATGGAGTTACCGATTCTCCTCTCGTCCCCCTCCTCTGAAAGCATTAACTCTTTGCCTGAGTACAGCCCCACAAGCACACCTGTCCTGGGGTACATAAAAACATAGAAGATAGGAGCAGGAGTAGGCCATTCGGCCCCTCGAGCCTGTCCCTCCATTAATGAGATCATGGCTGATCATCCAAACTCTGTACCTTGTCCCTGCTTTCTCCCCATATCCCTTGATCCCTTTAGCCTTAAGAAATATATCCAACTCCTTCTTGAATATATTTAATGAATTGGCCTCAACTGCCTTGTGTGGTAGAGAATTCCACAGGTTCACCACTCTCTCTCTGGGTGAAGAAATTCCTCCTCATCTCAGTCCTAAATGGCTTACCCCTTATCCTTAGACTGTGACCCCTGGTTCTGGACTCCCCCGCCATCGGGAACATCCTTCCTGCATCTAGTCTGTCTAGTCCTGTTAGAATTTTATAAGTTTCAATGAGATCCCCTCTCATTCTTCTAAACTCTAGCGAATATAAGCCTAATACCTCAACAAATGGTCACTCAGCACATGTGACTCTTCACCAGTGAGCAGCAAGCAAGCTATTCAGCTGTGACGGGATGACCGATAACCCTGATCCCCCACTCTCACCTGATGCCTGCCCAAGTGCTCTTGCAGAGGGGTCTCTGGATGGAATTCTGGAATGGGGACCCACGTCCCCCGTAAGCCGCGCGGCCCCCTGCACGGCCCGCCTTCCCCCAGCACGCGGCCCCCCGCACGGCCCGCCTTCCCCCAGCGCGCGGCCCCCCTGCACGGCCCGCCTTCCCCCCCCCCCCCCCCCAGCGCACGACCACCTGCGTGGCCCGCCTTCCCCCAGCGCGTGGCCCCCTGCACGGCTCGCCTTCCCCCAGCGCGCGGCCCGCCTTCCCCCAGCGCGCAGCCCCCTGCGTGGCCCGCCTTTCCCCCGCACGCGGCCCATTCAAATTCTTGCGCCTGCGCAGTATCTACCGCATAACAGCGGCCGAGGGGCCTGCGCCGGACCTTGCGGGTGACTGCGCGGCTTAGCGGGAACATTGGTGGGGACCCCATTGAATTTTCCCTTTGTTGCCCAATCGCGCCAAATTGTAACTGAAAGCACCGCTCCAGCTGAGATCTGAGAACGCAGCACAGCCGACGGTTCGCACCTGGGACCCTCCGAGTCGGCGCCGCTAAGCGCCTGTACAACCTTAGCCAGCAGGGAGCCGACTCTTCCCAATGAGAAGAGGAGGAATTGACTAAGGAGCCTCATTGTGCAGTCAGTATTTTGCTCCTGCTAAATAAATGTGATTTTTTAATTTTTTTGCTTCCCAGTTTGACTTCGACACCCAGAAAAAAGAAAACGAAAAGTTAAAGGAGCGTCTGAAGAAAATGGCCGAAGTGGAGGTTCAGCTGCAGAATCAAACGGTTGAGATTTGCCACTTGCGCCGTGGCCTGAGCGATTACGAAAAGCTGAAGGCGTCGAACTCAAATAAAGGACAGGTACCATCGAGTCCAACCCCCACCCCCCCAAAGTCCAACCCCTCAGTGTCTTTGCTTCAGCGCTTCTTTTACATTTATTTATTTCCCGGCCCCCGCCCCCCCCCCTCCCAAAATGGTTATCTCCCCATCTCTAATCAAAGTGCTGATGTTTGTCGGGGGTATGGATCCACAGGGCCTGGGTCTCCCACCTCCTCCTCCGCCTTCCTGATCATTCTTCACACGAGAGCCAAATCAGTAAATGTGGGGCAGGCTATTTTGCCATCGAGAGCGTCACAGTTGAGTCTGATCCGTTCCTGGGCTGATGCCGGTTCACGAGCAGGGATCACTGAGGAGTGAGCTAGAGTGGGAGCCCGAGGTGACTTTTTATTTCCCTCTTCTTGTCAAGTCTGGGGGCTCTTGAGACGAATTGTAGCCGTCCAGCTGAGGTAAGCTTGGCTCAGCACAGTAGAAGGACTGAAACCTTTTACCACTGGCAGGAGGGTCGGTAACCAGAGGACACAGATTTAAGATGATTGGCAAAAGAACCAGAGGGGAGAGATGAGAAGTCTTTTTTTTTTTTACACAGCGAGTTGTTGTGATCTGGAATGCGCTGACTGAAAGGGCGGTGGAACAAAATTCAATAGTAACTTTCAAAGGGGGATTGGATAAATACTTGAAAAGGAAAAATTCACATGCCTCTGGGGAAAGAGCAGGGAAGTAGGACTAATTGGAGAGCTCGTTCAAAGAGCCGGCACAGGCATGATGGGCCGAATGGCCTCCTTCTGTGCTGTGTCATTGCAGTACAGGCTGGGCATCCTGAATCCGCCAACCTCGGGACCGAGGCCAAGCCGGTTTGCGTGTTATTCCGGACTTCGGAACGTGATTCTGATGTCCGGAAATAGCGCGTCCTGGGCTTGGGCGTTTCCGGACTTCGGACATCAGAAACACATTCCAAAGTCCGGAAATGCCTGGGCCCAGGTTGCAGTTTGACAGGGTGTCCGGATTCCGGAACATTTTGCGGATTCCGGACGACCCTGCCACCAATCGTTCCGGAGTCCGGAACATCCCGGGTTCCGGATTTTGGATGCTCAACCTGTACTATGTATATATTTTTTTTTAATTGCCGTAATATGTGTCTGGCTGTGGTTTATACCAACAGCTCCAGGAGCAGGTAGAGAATCTCCGCCAGCGCCTGAAGGGGACCGAAGAGCAGTTGCAGCTGGCCCAGCAGCGGCAGATCCAGTCCGCTGCGGAACTGAGGGCCGCGGAGGCCGACCGGGAGAAGAGTGACGCCAATCTCCACGACGCTCACCAAGACATTCAGCACTGGAAAAACAAATTCCAAAAGATCGACCAAATCTTTTCAAAGAGTGAGGTAACCGCAGCCAGGAAATCATTTAAAAAATATTCAACAACAACTTGCATTTTTACAGCGCCTTTAACCTCGTTTAAAAACGTCCCCAAGGTGCTTCACGGGAGCGTTCTCAAATAAAAGTTGGCACTAAGCCGCATGAGATAGTGGGACAGGTGACCAAAAGCTTGGTCAAAGAGGTGGGTTTTAAGGAGCATCTTTTAAAGGAGGAGAGAGCGGCGGAGAGGTTTAGGGAGGGAATTCCAGAGTTCAGGTTTCCACATTGGCTGGAAGTGGCATCGGTCGGTAATTTCAATTTTAGATGTTCGGATTTTTCAACCCGGGTTCGGAATCTGCTCTTTGTTGACTCTACACACTCGGTCTTCAGCTTGAGAGAAGGAGAGGAAGTCTTTCCGCCTTCAACTGGCTGCCCTGGAAGGTGGGGTGGTGAGGTTGGGTAAGAAGTTTGTAGATGGTAGGGAAAATGCATTGTACCTTCATACAACGTGCGTTTGTTATTTTAATTTGGGTGTTAACCTGTTTAGTTTACGTGGCTTTAACAGTTCCACTAAAATACCACTTCGAGGCTGTAGTTTTTGATATGAGCTCCACAGTGAGGATATGATCCCAACAAAGAGCTTGCATTTATGTAATGTCTTTTATGGCCTTGGGACATCCCAAAGCACATCACAGCCAACAAAGTACTTTTTGCAGTGTGGTCACTGTTGTAATGTAGTAAGCACAGCAGCCAATGTGCACACAGCAAGCTCCCACAAACCGCAACGTGATAATGACCAGATAATCTGTTTCAGTGATGTTGGTTGAGGGATAAATATTGACCCCAGGACACTGGGGATAATTCCCCAGCTCTTCTTCGAAATAGTGCCGTGGGATCTTTTACCTCCACCTGAGGGCGCAGATGGGGTCTCGGTTTAACGTCTCATCCGAAAGACGGCACCTCCGACAGTGCTGCACTCCCTCAGTACTGCACTGGGAGTGTCGGCCTAGATTTTTGTGCTCAAGTCTCTGGAGTGGGGACTTGAACCCACAACCTTCTGACTCCGAGGCGAGGGTGCTGCCCACTGAGCCACGGCTAATGCCTCTCACTAGCACAGAGCATGGGTCAGAGAATTGAGGCTATGACATCAAGCCCTATGCTCCTGTCTCATGACCCTCACATCAAGAGAATGAATTTGCTCCGAAGTGTTCCAATAAACAGACTAATGGAGTGGTATTAGAATATAAGATATTGGGATGTGATAAAATGTCTATTTAGACAATCAAGCCCACTTCTTCTGTAGACTGTTCAGCGTGTCATAGAGTTAATCAAGAATTTGAAATGTTAACAAGTTAAGGGGGAAGGAAAGGTGCAAGTTGTACACCTTAATCTTAACACTGAATGACAATCCGAGTAGGAGATAACAAACAATAATTAGATAAGATAGCAAAATACTGCGGATGCTGGAAATCTGAAATAACAACAGAAAATGCTGGAAACGCTCAGAGAAACAGAGAATGAGACCGCACAGAAGGAGGCCGTTTGGCCCATTGAGCCTGTGCTGTGGCCCATTGAGCCTGTGCTGTGGCCCATTGAGCCTGTGCTGTGGCCCATTGAACCTGTGCTGTGGCCCATTGAGCCTGTGCTGGAGCCTGTACATGCGAGGATCGTTTTTATAAATTGTGAAACTTAGGGGAAGGGTCAACGGTCACAATGCAAGACACCACTAAAGTTCAACTGAGCTAGAGAGGAGACCAGATAAATTGGGGAAAAGTAGTGGTTACCTGCCATGTAGATTATAGGAGGGAGTGAGGCCTGAGGGAAGTTAGGAGTTTGAGAGTCTCCATTTCAATATCACGAGAATGCAGGAAGGGGGAAAGAGGGTGTAAGGTTCCATGGGCCCCGGGAGGAACAAGAGACGAAAGCTATGGGGAGCAACGAGCGCAGATTAAATAGAAGAGAGAGGTCGTCTGGTGTGAAGTACAAGTCTCACGATAGCATGTACCCACCAGAGATATAAACTTCCTCCTCTAATCAGCTAATCCAGTTCGGCAAGTTAATTAATCATCTTGTCCTAACCTTGCGACAGTGCCTTTACTGACGGAGTCACAGAAACACTACTGTCGACGGTGCTGTCACTGAACTAGAATTAGCTGGTCTTTTATTAATAATAATAAAGCGCGCAATTTAAAGACTTCTCACGCTTCATCGGTTCAGATTACACATGTAATATATATTTCTAAACTGTGTATAGATTGTATGACTGAAATAACACTGAGCGTGGCTGATTTTATAGGATGAGTCTCTGTCTGGTGAGTGACCTATGTGCCGATAAACCACATGATGGAGTCATTCATTTCTTTTCTCTGTGTGAGTCAGTGTACGCAGTAGAATTGTGTCTCCAGCACAGATCCTTGTCTTGCTGCGTGATCATTTGAGACTTTTCTCGCAGGGCGTTACTGAATATTATTTACATATAGATCAGAATCTGCTTTGTGTTGAGTCGATGGCCTCCGGCGCCTTTGGGAATGAAGCCTCGTTAAGACAGGTTTCCAATGATGAATTATTTTGAACTTTTATTGGTCTACAGTACAGTGTGTGTGTGTGACTCTGTCACCTGAGTGGTCTATTTTTAAGAATTCTGATTGGTTAAGACTGACTTCACATAGTATAGTCGCAAATAAGGATGGAATTATGCATTGCCTGTGTTATTAGAACATAAGAACATAAGAAATAGGAGCAGGAGTAGGCCAATCGGCCCCTCGAGCCTGCTCCGCCATTCAATAAGATCATGGCTGATCTGATCCTAACCGCCAATCCACTATCACAGAACCATCTCCTGAATCTAACAGAATTAGACACACGAAATAGCAGCAGGATCAGGATCAGGCTACACGGCCCCTGGGCCCGCTCCACTACCCACAGGGCCATGACCGATCCGAACCTAGTCTCATGTCCAAATTCCTGCCCGCTCCCCGTAACCCTTAATTCCCTTTTCTTCTAGGAAACTGTCTATTTCTGTTTTAAATTTATGTAATGATGTAGCTTCTACAGCTTTTTGGGGCAGCATATTCCATGGACCTACCACCCTCTGAGTGAAGTAGTTCCTCCTCATCTCAGTTTTGAAAGAGCAGCCCCTTATTCTAAGATTATGCCCCCTAGTTCTAGTTTCACCCATCATCTGGAACATCCTCCCTGCATCCACCCGATCCAACCCCTTCATAACCTTATATGTTTCAATAAGATCGCCTCTCATTCTTCTGAACTCCAATGAGTAGAGTCCCAATCTACTCAACCTCCCCTCATATGTCCATCCCCTCATCCCCGGGATTAATCGAGTGAACCTTCTTTGTACTGACTCGAGAGCAAGTATGTCCTTTCTTAAGTATGGACACCAAAACTGTATGCAGTATTCCAGGTGCGGTCTCCCCAATACCTTGTACAACTGAAGCAATACCTCCCTATTTTTATATTCTATCCCCCTAGCAATGAAAGCCAACATTCCATTGGCCTTCTTAATCACTTGCTGCACCTGCATACTAACCTTTTGAGTTTCGTGCACCAGGACCCCCAGATCACTTTGTACTTCAGTACTTTCAAGTTTCTTGCCATTAAGATAATAACTTGCTCTACGATTTTTCCTGCCAAAGTGCATAACCTCACACTTTCCAGTATTGTATTCCATCTGCCAAATCTCTGCCCACTTACTTAGCCTGTCTATGTCCCCTTGCAGGTTTTTTATGTCCTCCTCACTCACTACTTTCCCTCCCATCTTAGTATCATCTGCAAACTTTGATGTGTTACACTCGGTCCCCTCCTCCAAATCGTTAATATAGATTGTAAAGAGTTGGGGACCCAGCACTGACCCCTGCGGAACACCACTAGTTACTGATTGCCAGTCTGAGAATGAACCATTTATCCCAACTCTCTGCCTTCTGTTAGATAGCCAATCCTCTATCCATGCCAGAATATTACCCCCAATCCTGTGATTTTTTATCTTAAGCAATAATCTTTTGTGTGGCACCTTGTCAAATGCCTTTTGGAAGTCTAAATACACTACGTCCACTGGTTCCCCTTTATCCACCCTATATGTTACTTCCTCAAAGAACTCCAGCAAATTTGTCAAACATGACTTCCCCTTCATAAAACCATGCTGACTGTCTTATTAAATTATGATTATCCAAATGTCCTGTTACTGCCTCCTTAACAATGGACTCCAAAATTTTACCTACCACAGATGTTAGGCTAACCGGTCTATAGTTTCCAGCCTTCTGTCTGCTGCCCTTTTTAAATAAGGGTGTTACATTAGCAGTTTTCCAGTCTGCCGGGACCTTTGCTGAGTCCAGGGAGTTTTGGAAGATTATTACCAATGCATCCACAATCCTTACCGCCACTTCCCTCAAGACCCTAGGATGTAAGCCATCAGGTCCAGGTGATTTATCCGCCTTGAGTCCCATTATTTTACCGAGTACCAATTTCTTAGTGATTTTGATCGTGTTTATCTCCTCCCCCCCCCCCCCCCCCCCCTATAGCCCCCTGCTTGTCAAGTGTTGGGATATTCTTGGTGTCCTCTACTGTAAAGACTGATACAAAATATTCATTCAGTGTTTTTGCCATCTCCATATTTCCCACCATTAATTTCCCGGTCTCATCCTCTAAGGGACCAACATTTACTTTAGCCACCCTTTTTCTTTTTATATAACTATAAAAACTCTTACTATCTGTCTTTATATTTTTTGCTAATTTACTTTCATAATCTATCTTCCCTTTCTTAATCAATCTTTTTGTTATTTTTTGCTGTCTTTTAAAGTTTTCCCAATCCTCTATCCTCCCACTAGATTTGGCTACCTTATATGCCCTTGTTTTTAGTCGAATACTATCCTTAATTTCTTTACTTAGCCACGGATGGCTGTCTTTTCTTTTACACCCTTTTTTTCTCAGTGGAATATACTTTTTTTGGAAGTTGTAAAATAACTCCTTAAATGTACACCACTGATCATGTATCGTCTTATCCTTTAACCTATTTTCCCAATCCACTTTACTCAATTCCGCTCTCATACCTTCATAGTCTCCTTTATTCAAGCTTAGCACGCTTGTTTGAGATACAACCTCCTCACCCTCTAACTGAATATGGAATTCAACCATGTTATGGTCACTCATTCCAAGGGGATCCTTTACTAGGACATTTTTAATTAATCCTGTCTCGTTACACAGGACCAGATCTAAGGTTGCTTGCCCCCTAGTTGGTTCAGTTACATACTGCTCAAGAAACCCATCCCTAATACACTCAATGAACTCATCCTCAAGGCAGCCCTGCCCAATTTGATTCGTCCAATTTATATGATAGTTAAAACCCCCCATAATTATAGATGTTCCCTTATTACAAGCCTCAACTATTTCCTGATTGATACTCCGTCCAACCGAGTTGCAACTGTTCGGAGGCCTGTATACTACGCCCACTAGTGTTTTTTTTCCCCTTATTATTCCTTATCTCCACCCAAACTGTTTCATTATCCTGATCTTTTGACCCAATATCATTTCTCTGTATTACAGTGATTCCTTCCTTTATTAACATAGCCACCCCACCTCCCCTTCCTTCCTGCCTGTCCTTCCTGATTGTTAAATAACCTGGTATGTTTAATTCCCAGGCATTGTCACCCTGTAGCCATGTTTCTGTAATGGCCACAAGATCATACCCATATGTAGCTATTTGTGCCTTTAACTCGTCTATTTTGTTACGAATGCTACGTGCATTCAGATAGAGAACTTTCAAATATGTTTTGTGACACTTAGTTCCTGCTTTTGCCCTTTTTATTACTTTACCTTTTACTCCACATCTTCTGCCCCTTCCTGACACGCTCTGGTTTTTAATTTCCCCACTGCTACCTAAGTCTTTGACCTTCTCTGTTGTCATTTTTATTATTTGTTCTCTAGGAAGCTCCCCCCCACTAGTTAGTTTAAAGCCCTCTCTACAGCCCTAGTTATATGATCCGCCAGGACTCTAGTCCCAGCACTGGCCAAGTGAAGCCCGTCCCAACGGAACAGCTCCCTCCTGTCCCAGTACTGGTGCCAGTGTCCCAGGAAGCAAAACCCATTTCTCCCACACCAGTCTTTGAGCCACGCATTTAACTCTCTTATTTTATTTGTCCTAGCCAAATTCGCTCGTGGCTCAGGTAATAATCCAGAGATTTTTCCTCCACCTTCTCTGAATTAGTGTTGTGTTGAGCTCTTAATCCAAATGCTCTTTTATTTGCATTTTGTGTCCTCATAATGTCTTTCCATTCTGCCTCCAGCCAAGGTCCCTCTATACACAGGGTTCAATTAGCATAGAATCTTTGTACCTGTAACCATGTCCTGTTGCCATGGTTCTGTTTAGTTTCATTGTGCTGGTCATAGAATCGCACAGCCATTCGGCCCATCTTGCCTAGTGCTGGCTCTTTGAACGAGCTCTCCAATTGGGTGCTTCTTTGACAGCACCTCCCAAACCCCGCTTACCCTAGCTTGTCCCCCGTTGACTTGGCTCCACACTGGGCAGTGCAGCTATTGGCTGGGCCATTCGGGCGGCCATTGTCACACGGTGATCTTTCTGTCAATCTGACGAATAGGAACTGGTGCAGGAGCCCTAGCTAAAACTGTAGCAATGTACCCATGCATGTCTGTTGTGCTTATAGGGCTGTACTGAGGGGGGCAGCACAGCCGACCATCCACTCCAGAAGGAGATTGCAAGTCTAAAGGCTAAGCTACTGACAGGAAAGTCTTGCTATGTACAAAAGTACAAGGAGTGCCAGAGACTGCACAAACAGATTGACAAGTTGAAAGTGTTGTTGGTAGGTTGGTAGGACCTCTGTCTGAGAATAAGCTGCTTAAGTGAGAGTTTTAGAATGAAGCCACCATATTGGTTTATTTGAGACAAACCTTTTACACGCACCCCGTCGTCATCGTCTTCTCTTTCCCCCCCCCCCCCCCGCAAATCCCAGCAACATTGCTGTGGTTATACCTGAGATCAAGTGTTCCATAAGGCTGCTGTGTGCTGGGGGCTGCTCAGCATATTGTCTCCGAGGTCTCGGACTCTCCTGACGTAAGTCCTAAGCGTTATTTACCGCTGGAGAATGGGACACTTTCCATTTCGGGCTCCCAACGTCAACATCAGGTAATTTGAGGTCAGGGTGGCACGGTTAGATGCAAGAGTAAAGCTTCATCCACTGTGCCTGCGCAGTGAACCACAGCCAGAGAAGACCACTTCCTCCTGTGCTAGTGTGACATTTTTTCCATTTCTCACCAACCAACCCGAGACCTTTTCTGAGCGATTATTGCCAATCCGGTGCTGAATTAGGGGGCACTTTGTGGCGTGTGTCCATACCCACTAAGAACTGGGCGAGGACTGGCCCGGCACTAATTTCAACAAATGCGCAATTTTGTGAAAGTAGCAAAAAATCGTGTTGTCTCCACCCTCCAGTGGTAAATAACGCTTCGGACGCCATGCTTGAGGAGAGCCGACCCCTCTCATCAACTAAACCTGTATCAGCAGACATTTCCTGTTGGTTCAGGGTTCCAGGGGAATCCAGTGAGAGAGGCCTAAAGAAATGAAGATGGGGTCTGGATATCCGAATTGGGTACGACACTGTTCTCTCTCTCTCTCCCTGTCTACAAATTAATGGGCCCAAAGGATTTTGGACCTCTTTCTAGAAGACCTGTGTCCAGAGGGTAGCGAAAAGTAACTGTACAAAGACACTTGCCGTTCAAGTTAGCAGGTCAGGTCAGTGTGGAAGGACCTGATTACTGAACCACTTGTGGATCAAGGTTGGGGAGAGGGATTGAGTGAAGTGGCAAAATGTTCAATTCAATTCAATTCAATTTTATTTGCCATATGTACTAGTACAATGGAATGCTTACTCCCCGTCGGGACACGTCAGCTATTCTTACAGCACCGTGTTCAGAAAGTCAATTCTTTGGCATCCAGTGGCAGTGGGAGCACGATGTCCCTCAGCCGCTCCGTCCTCCTCGTCACCGCGGCCTCCTCCTCACTGTTGCCGGCTCGGCTCCACGTGTGGTGGCCTGCTTCTCCTGCTCACCCTCAGGCCACCATTCCCGGCTCCCCTCCTCCCAGTCGGACTGCGAGTCGTCGTGACTGCTGCTCGATGCGCTGCGCTGCCTCCGCCCGACTCGCCGAACACATCCTCCGGTCGCCGCCGGCTCCACGGTCCGACGGCCCGGCCCCCATTTCTCTGCACTGACATAACCATCCAACCCACAGCTTTTTGAACAGGGACTGTGGGGTAGACGTTCTGAACTCGCCATCAGAAGATTTTTATTTTAATCAATAATGGGAAAATCTGAAAGTTGGATGACCCCTTTTTAAAAAAAATAAAAAAAAATAATTGATTTAAGGATTCCTGATGGCACCAGCGAGAGACACAGGTGAAATGGGGAGGTAGCTCGGCTGTCTTAGCAAGTCTCTGTAGAGTCCATCAGTATTGCTCCTACTTCAACACTCAAATTGTTCCACTCTTGTATCAATTCCCCTTCCCTTCCTTCGCTCCCCTTGAGGGGAGGTGGGGGCAAGAAATAAAATGACCAAAATGTTGAACTGTTCCAGAAGCTTGATGGTAACATCACTTGCTCCCCAACTCTATATTTGAGTTTTAAGTTCTGCAGCTAGCGGCTGACTATGACTGTGACGAGACCCCTTCGGTCTTGGCTCCTGCCACCCGACAGAATGATTCAGAACCACCGCCCTCCCTCCCGGCTGTGGCGATTTGCATTTGAGTGTGCAGGCGCCGCTTATTGAGAGCTTCTCCTTGTAGTTCTGTAATTAAAAACAAGTATCTGTTTTCTGTGCAACAGGAAGACAAGAATAAATGCCACTCTCCAATCAAGGAGATTGTTGAGATCGCAGAAAATGCAGAGACAGGTAGAGGAACGGAATGATTAGAGAAAAAAAAACTAGAATTTAAAGGAGGACAATTAGTGTTTAAGTATTCCGAATACATTGTCCTATAAGTATGGAAGATAGCTCCTAAAATCAATACATTTTTAATAGAAATCTCTGACATAAATTGGCCAGGTTAGGATTCTGCAGCATCCCCAGGATTCTAAATAATTGGATCTGTTTTTAAAGTTCTGACAAAGTGTGGATAGACTGTTACGTTGAAATGTTGCAGTAACTGCTTTTTTTTTACGCTGCAGTATTTAATTAGCTCACTGAGTACCTCTTGTGGCAAAAGCCTGGTACTGCAGCATTGCAAAACAAGATGGGCTCCCTGTACAATACCCGGTCCTGTTAGGGCTGGGATCTAAATGCCAACAAAAATAAATTACAACTTTTTTTTCAAATTTGAATATTTTCTCTCTTTCCCTGTACTGTTTCCAAGGGTGTTTTTCGTTCAGTGCTTCATGATTCTTAAAAAGAAAGGCGTTGCATTTATATAGCGCCTTTCAGGACGTCCCAAAGCGCTTTGCAGCCAATGGAGTGCTTTTGAAGTAGTCACTGTTGTAATGTAGGAAACGTGGCAGCCAGTTTACGCACAGCAAGCTCCCACAAACCGCAATGTGATGATCTGTTTTAGTGATGTTGGTTGAGGTATAAATATTGACCCAGGGCACCAGGAGAACTCCCTTACTCTTGGAAAAGTGCCATGGGATCGTTTACGTCCACCTGCGAGGGAAGACTTGGTTTAACATCTCATCCGAAAGGCGGCGCCTCCGACAGTGCAGCGCCCATCAGTACTGCACTGGAAGTGTCCGCCTAGATTATGTGCTGTGGAGGGAACCCATAACCACCTGACTCCGAGGTGAGCGTGCTGCCACTGACGCACGCTCATCAATTGAGGACTTGGTCCCATTGTACAATACTTGAAGAAAACCATGATGAAGGGAGTACAGTGTGCTGTGGCCACAGGGGTGCTGCAAGAAATAATAACTTCATTATTGGGGCTTTAGTTTTCCAAATGTTTACTTCAACTAAAGCAAAATGCTTGAAGTTTGGATAAAAGAACAGCAACAATCTTTGTTTCTCAAGACTTCAGTTTTTCAATGCCTCTTTTATTGTGGAAAGATTTACCCGAGAACATTTAGTTGATTCATGAGACATGCATGACTTTTTTTTATTCATTCACGGGGATGTGGGCGTTGCTGACAAGGCCGGCATTTATTGCCTATTCCTGAAAAGCCAATTCCTACTTGCTGGGATGTGCATGTTGCAGCGACTCTGAAATTAGTCTGCAGCACCTTCCCCCTCCCCCTCCTCTTCCTCCCCCGCCCGCCAACTCTTCCTCCCCTCATTCACATTCTCATTCTATCATTCATGCTGTGCCCCCAATGATTTTTCTGTCTTAAAATGAGTTGGCACATCCTCTTCAGTCTATAGTCTGAACGAGTGCATTTCCTGAACTTTAAAAAGATTCAATTTTTTTTAGCGAAATGAATGCTGGAATTTTGAAACAAAACAGAAAATGCTGGAAACGCACAGTTGGTCAGTAAGAACTGATCCGTTCTAACGGAAGGTCCCATTCTGAATGTTAACCCATCGCTGTCGAGCGTTGTATGCTCCCTTTCAAATGCTGACTTAACCGACTGTGTGTTTCCAGTCTTTGCAATAGACAGATTCGAATTTGGCCAATTTTAGAATCGTCCTAGGTTTAGACAAACCCTTCAGAGCGTGTCACTAGAGTCGTAAGCTCCTGCTGTACAAGCGGTTTCCTCATCTCGCTGTTTCCTTACCTTTTTTGTGTTTTTTGCTCTACAAAAAGCAGCAAGTTCAGGGGGGTTGTCTGTGCAGCAGCCCGGGACTGAATTAGCTGAAATAACGACAAACCTTGGGGACAGAGCAGAGAAGGCAATGGTGAGTGACTTGCATACTGGTGGGTTTATAAAGTTGATGCGGATTTTACATTGGTTTACATGTTGTTGCATATGTGCCTTTTGCTCCCATGCTGTTCGCAGGAGCAGGTAGAATCTCTCAGCACAGAGGGAGGCCATTCGGCCCATCGTGCCTGTGCCAGCTCTTGAAGGAGCTCTCCAATTAGTCCCACTCCCCCGCTCTTTCCCCATTGCCCTGCAGATTTCTCCTTTTCAAGTATATATCCAATTCCCTTTTGAAAGTTACTGTTGAATCTGCTTCCATCATAGGTCTGGACAGAGTAGATCGTGAGAAACTGTTCCCATTGGCGGAAGGGTGGAGAACACAGATTTAAGGTGATTGGCAGAAGAACCAAACGCGACATGAGGAAAAACTTTTTTACACAGCGAGTGGTTGTGATCTGGAATGCACTGCCTGAAAGGGTGGTGGAGGCAGATTCAATCGTGGCTTTCAAAAGGGAATTGGATAAGTACCTGAAGGAAAAAAAATTGCAGGGCTACAGGGAAAGGGCGGGGGAGTGGGACTAGCTGAAGTGCTCTTGCAGAGAGTCGGCACAGGGTCGATGGGCTGAATGGCCTCCTTTGCTGTAACCATTCTAGGATTCCACCGTCCTTTCAGGCAGTACATTGTAACAACTCGCTGCGTAAAAGAATTCTCCTCATCTCCCCCTCTGGTTCTTTTGCCAATTATCTTAAATCTGTGTCCTCTGGTTACTGACCCTCCTGCCAGTGGAAACAGTTTCTCTTTATTTTAATTTTCTCAAGCTCCCTTGTGATTTTGAACATTGAGGATGATACAGTGAGGTAAATGTTTGGTGTGTGAGCTTCTGTCTTTGCCTATTGCCCAACGGGAGTGTGGAGCGGTCTGAAAAATGGGGGAACACCACAAATTGAGCGCGCTGAGCTCCGCACCCGTTACTCATTTCCGCACTCCCATCGAGCAAAACTCTGCACTGGGGGAGGAAAAAAACTACCCCACTGGGGAATAGACGTACCAGTGTACCAGCTAGAAGGACAAGGGCAGCTGACGCATGGGAATACCACCACCTCCAAGTCACACCCCATCCTGACTTGGAAATATATCGCCGTTCCTTCATCGGCGCTGGGTCAAAACCCTGGAACTCCCTCCCTAACAGCACTGTGGGAGTACCTTCACCACACGGACTGCAGCGGTTCAAGGCGGCGGCTCACCACCACCTTCTCAAGGGGCAACTAGGGATGGGCAATAAATGCTGGCTTTGCCAGCGACGCCCACATCCCGAGAATAAATAATGTTCATATTATTGGTCATATATTAATGGGAGCCACACTATTATTGGCACGGTATGTAAATGGCTTAACATGCCCAACAGGGAGGGAAATGTTTACTCTGGCTCGAGTCAACTAAATAACTCTTGGTTCAGTGACAAGAGAATATTTTTAGAAAGAACCTGATTATATAGTGAGGACAGTCTGGTCACTTGAAAGAATATTGGACCAGATTATGACCTTTCGTTAGCTGGAGATGTGCGGCTGTCCTCTGGCGCTGTCAGAGAAAGATTCGAGCAGAGTTTAATGCAGACGGCCGTTGTATTTCACTGGTTTTGTTTTGTGTTTGTTCCTGGATTTCCAGCATTTCTCTGGATTGCGGAGTACCACCACCACAACAACTTGCATTTATATAGCGCCTTTAACATAGTAAAACATCCCAAGGTGCTTCACAGGAGCGGACTTCAATCGGACAAAAGTTTGACATTGAGCCACATGAGATATTAGCGCAGGTGACCCAAAGCTTGTTCAGAGAGGTGGGTCTTGAGGAGTAGAGAGAGGTAAAGAGGCGGAGAGGTTTAGGGAGGGAAATCCAGGGCTGAGGGTGTGCATGTGTCTGATCATTGATCAAAACCTTCTTCAGCATAGGGTGACCTGAATAAGGAATTCCTCTTGATAAACGTTGAGCCGTTACAGATTTTTAGACTTTCCTTCGTGAATGTGTGTCCTTTGGTGAGGAATTCCAGCAGGAAGTAAATTTCTGCAAATAATTGAAATGCATTTTGCTCCTTTTTTAGGTTAGGTTTACAGAAATCGAGCACCAGCTCGAGGACAAGACCCATATTGTGGACATTCGCACGATGGAAGTGGCTGATTTACAAGAAGAGATCAAGGTGGGTGCTGTCGCTTTTGCATTTCGAGCTGTATCTGCGTCAACAACTACTTGCATTTATATAGCGCCTTTAACGTAGTAAACCGTCCCAAGGTGCTTCACAGGAGCGTTATCAAACAATTTGACACCGATCCACATAAGGACATATTAGGACAAGTAACTAAAAGCTTGGTCAAAGTGGTAGGTTTTAAGGAGCGGCTTAAAGGAGGAGAGAGAGGCGGAGAGGTTTAGGGAGGGAATTCCAGAGCTCGGGGCCCAGGCAGCTGAAGGCACGGCCGCCAATGGTGGAGCAATTAAAATTGGGGATGCTCAAGAGGCCAGAATTGGAGGAGCGCAGATAACTCTGAGGGTTGGAGGGCTGGAGGAGGTTACAGCGATAGTGAGGGGGCGAGGCCATGGAGGGATTTGAAATCCAGGATTGAGAATTTCAAAGTCCAAGTGCCGGGTGCTTCACAAGAACCGTCCCTCGACTAACCTGGCCCGGGTCTGGGCTGTTCCAGTATGTGTGAATGTATAAAAGCATTGAGCTGGATGCTCTGTGGCTCTGATAGTGCAGAGGCGGCCAAGTGTGGTAATTAGCCACACTGCTCAAGAGGGTTCCATCCCCAATCTGTGTGGAGTTGCCTGATCACAGCTGGACTGGTGTTAGGGACACTATAATTGACCGTCTTGTCATGTCCCGAGTGAGGGGAATATCAGCCACAGTTCCCATTGCCACCTGTTAAGTGCTAATATGCAGGTATTGTGGGGGGGAGAAAAAAGACTTGCATTTATATAGCGCCTTTCACGACCTCAGGACATCCCAAAGTGCTTGACAGCCAACGATGTACCTTTTTGAAGTGTGGTCACTACTGTTTAAGTAGGAAACATGGCCGCCAATTTGCGCACAGCAAGCTCCCACAAACAGCAATGTGATAATGACCAGATCATCTATATTTTTTGTGATGTTGGTTGAGGAATAAATATTGGCCCCAGGACGCGGGGAGAACTCCCCTGCACTTCCTCGAACAGCACCATGGGATCTTTTACATCCACCTGAGAGGGCAGACGGGGGGGGCCTCGGTTTAACATCTCATCCGAAAAGGCAGTGCAGCTGAGGGAGCGTCCGCCTGGAATTTGTGCTCGAGTCTCCGGAGTGGGGACTATGAACCCAGGAAGTCCAGGTTTGGAGTCGAGAGCGCCGCCCACCGAGCCGCGGCTAACATCATTGTGTGAGGACAGGTTCGGCCTTGGCTGTTCTATTCCCTGCAGTCGAATAGTCCGCTACCACTCGCTTGAAGCAAGGCGATGGGTGTGGTATATCGGAGAGCAGCCGGTCTGTGGGCAAGAGGAGACAATTATTTTTTAATTAGATTCTTTTCCAAATAATCCTGGATCCAGTGGCAAACTCTTGAGCGAAGTTGCTGTCTTTTTCCCGCAGCAACACGGTTGAGATGAACCTGATTTCAGGATTCTGTATTACTCGATCTCCCAAGTCTGGGAATATGCTTGATCAGTTTTTGCTTTGTCAGTTTCCGAGGGGGGGTTTATTAAAATGTGTGTGTATTAATCTGCAACACCGTTGATCCAAATGGAAAATAAACTCCTGGAATCATCTGATTTTCAGAAGGGGAAATATTTTCAGGGCTATGGGGAAAGGGCAGTGGGGCTGATTGGAGAGCTCGTTCAAAGAGCCCGGCGCAGGCACAAAGGGAATGGCCTCCTCCTGTGCCGTATCATTCTAATGAATTAATCCAGACCTGGGCACTACGATCCCAGGAGATTCCCAGTTCCGAGCCACTTCTACTCTGATGTTGTTTCCTGTGTGAGATGGTTACGATATTTTGACTTTCGTTCACAGAAGCTGAATAAGAAGATTGACGAATTGAGGCGAGACCCAACCCACCGGAGTGGAGCATTCCAGCTGGAGCACCCGAATCCCTACAGCTTGACTGTTCCAGAAGTCCATTCCGGACACTCCGGACTCATGTTTGGCAACCCATACTCCAGTAAGTGATCCGAAATTTGGTATTCACTGACCCTTGGTACTTGCTCGTGCTCCTGTTAGTATCTTGCTGTGATTCTGGTATGGGTTCGAGCAACTTGCATTTATACAGGGGCTTTTAACGTGGGGAATGTTCCCAAGTCACTTCGCTGGAGTGTTATCAAACAAAAATTGACTCCAAGCCGAAGAAGGATATTGGGAGGGGTGATCAAAAGCTTGGTCAAAGCGGTAGGTTTTCAGGAGGGTCTTAAAGGAGGATGGCGAGGCAGAGAGCTTGAAGGAGGGAATTCCAGCGCTTGGGGCCGAGGCAGCTGAAGGCACGGCCGCCAGTGGTGGGATGGCGGAAGTCCGGGGGATGCGCATTAGACCAAAGTTCATGGGGCGCTGCATTGATGGAGGGTTGTAGGCTTGGAGGAGGTTAGAGATCGGGAGGGGCGAGGCCATGGAGGGATCTGAGCACGAGGATGAGAATTTTAAAACCAATGTAGGTCATCGAGCGCAGGGGCGATGGGTGAGCAGGACTTGTAGCGGGTTAGGATATGGGCAGCACAGATTTGAATCAACAACAACTTGTATTTATATAGCGACTTTAACATAGTAAAACATCCCACGGCGCTTCACGAGTATTTTAAGACAAAATTTGACGCCGAGCCACCTAAGGAGAAATTAGAAACAACATAAAATGCTGGGAACACTCAGCAGGTCAGGCAGCATCTGTGGAGAGAGAAACAGAGTTAACATTTCAGGTCGGTGAAATGAAGGGTCCCAGACCTGAAACGTTAACTCTGTTTCTCTCTCCACGATGCTGCCTGACTGCTGAGAGTTTCCAGCATTTTATGTTGCTGTTTCAGATTTCCAGCATCCGCAGTATTTTGCTATTGTAAGGAGAAATTAGGGCCGATGACCAAAAGCTTAGTCAAAGAAGTTGGTTTTAAAGGGTGTCTTAATGGAGGAGAGATTTAGGGAGGGAATTCCAGAGCTTGGGGCCTTGGCAGCTGAAGGCACGACCCGCCAATGGTGGAGCGATTAAATCAGGGATGCTCGAGGCCAGAATTGGAGGAGCGCGGAGATCAGCTCCAGTTTATGGAGGGTGGAAGGCGGGCGGCCGACCAGGAGAGCTTTGGAATAGTCGAGTCTAGAGCTAACCAAAGCATGATGAGGGTTTCGGCAGCAAGTGGGCTGAGGCAGGGGCGGAGACGGGCAGTGCTACAGGTGTAGAAATAGATGAGGGGGGGGTGGGGGTTGATGCCGAACCATGGTGTGGGAGATTAGGAGTGGTGACTGAAATCTTGGTCGAACAGATGGGTTTTGAGAGTGTTCTCAAAAGATGGAAGGGTTTAGAGAGGGAATTCATAACTTGATTTTCCCATCTTGCCTAAGTTGGCGCGTCCTGTAGTGTGGGCATTGACCCTTCACTTGGGTTTTTCATTTAAAAAAAAAAAAGCAACAGTGTGGTTGGATTAGAACTTCTGTTCAAGGGGAGGAACGAAAGGACTCACATTTCTATAGCGCCTTTCACGACCTCAGGACATCCCAAAGCGCTTCACAGCCAATGAAGTGTTTGAAGTGCAGTCACTGTTGTAATGTTGGAAACGCGGCAGCCAGTCTGCGCACAGCAAGCTCCCACAAAACAACAATGAAATAAATGGCCTGAGATAATCTGATTTAGTGATGTTGATTGAGGGATAAATATTGGCCAGGACACTGGGGAGAACTCCCCTCCTCTTCTTCGAAATAGTGGCCATGTGATACTGCCTTCAGAAAAATAAAATCAAAATAATACTTTTTGGGGACGGGATCATTTATCGTGCCATTGAATGTTCCCTTTACGTCATTGCAACTTGCCTTTATTTTGGGCCTTTTAATGTGGGGAAACGTTGCCAAGGCGCTCCACGGGAACGCTGTCGAAACAAAAATTGGCTCCGAGCCAAAGAAGGATATTGGGAGGGGTGAACAAAAGCTCGGTCAAAGAGGTCGGTCTCAAGGAGGGACTTAAAGGAGAGTGGCGAGGGTTCAGGGAGGGAATTCCAGAGCTCGGGGCCCAGGCAGCTGAGGCACGGCCGCCAGTGGCAGGATGAAGGAAGTCGGGGGATGCGCAATAAGCCAGAGTTCAAGGAACACTGCGGGGATGGAATTTGTAGGCTTGGAGGAGGTTAGAGATGGAAAGGGGCAAGGCCATGGGGATCCCAGTTACAAAATTATTAGATGGAATTTCTAGTTAGGGCAGGTGTGTCTAAGTGTGTTCACGGACACATGGATCAAAGTACTCAACGACCACTCAACATTTAAATCCCTGTTCCTATTAATTCCCATATATCTCAATTTGTTGATACTAACAGATCATAGACATAGAAGACAGGAGCAGGAGTAGGCCATTCGGCCCCTTGAGCCTGTTCCGCCATTTAATGAGATCATGGCTGATCATCCAAATTCAGTACCCTGTCCCTGCTTTCTCCCCATATCCCTTGATCCCTTTAGCCTTAAGAAATATATCTAACTCCTTCTTGAATATATTTAATAAGTTGGCCTCAACTGCCTTCTGTAGTAGAGAATTCCACAGGTTCACCACTCTCTAGGTGAAGAAATTCCTCCTCGTCTCAGTCCGAAATGGCTTACCCCTTACCTTTAGACTGTGACCCCTGGTTCTGGACTCCCCTGCCATCAGGAACATCCTTTCTGCATCTAGTCTGTCTAGTCCTGTTAGAATTTTATAAGCTTCAATGAGATCCCCCCTCATTCTTCTAAACTCTAGCGAATATAAGCCTAATTGACTCAATCTCTCTTCATACGTCATTCCTGCCATCCCAGGTATCAGTCTGGTGAATCTTCGCTGCACTCCCTCCATGGCAAGAACGTCCTTCCTCATAAGGCGACCAAAACTGCACATAATACTCAAGATGTGGTCTCACCAAGGCCCTGTACAACTGCAGCAAGACATCCTTGTTCCTGTACTCGAATCCTCTTGCTATGAAGGCCAACATACCATTTGCCACCTTAACCGCCTGCTGCACCTGCATGCTTACCTTCAGTGACTGGTGCACAAGGACACCCAGGTCTCGTTTCACTTCCCCTTCTCCCAATCTATTGCCATTCAGAGAATAATCTGCCTTCATGTTTTTGCCACCAAAGTGGATAACCTCGCATTTATCCACATTATACTGCATCTGCCCAATCACCCAACCTGTCCGGATCTTGGGATTCTGATTTAGGGCTTGTCCACCAATGAGGTGACTGAGCTAAGAACAGCCTTTTCCAAATCGCCAGGCCCATGAAATCCAAACAGAACACACCAGGCAATGAGAAATAGACATGCAAGCAGAACAGAGTTTCCTGGGTCATGTGGGGCCAAGGCCAGTGGTATGGACACCCCGAATATCTGACATGATCTCATTGAACGGCGGAGCAGGCCCGAGGGGCTGAACGGCCTCCTCCTTGTTCCTATGTTCCAATGCCCTTGGAAATCCGTCTGTCTGATCTCTGAAATCTAGTGATTTTTGAAATTGATGAGTGTGTGTGTGTGTTTTCTTTTCCCTCCTCACGCAGGGTTAGGGAGATGGGGCTCCCCCGCAAGATAGAGGGGTGGGGGAAAGAAAGGCTGGAGTAATGGCGGAGTCGCAGGTAGAGGCAGCGACGCGACAAGGAACTGCTCATTCTGCTCTGTTGTTGATGTGACCGGTGAGACACGGGGAGGCAGTCCACTGTGCAATTATTTCAATAAAGAGTCCAAAGTTTGACCTGTCCGTCTCAGCGCTCTTGTGTTTTTCCTGCTTCCGCTTCTCCCACGTTCCAGGTGATGAAGCTGCCCATTGATTGTAAAAGCTACGTGACCTGCCGTCTTTGTTGTTGCTAAAAGACACTGAAATGGTGGCCAATTGTTCTCTGCACCTGAACTAGCTTTATAAATATTCAAAAGACGCCCCCTCGAGATATTTTTCAACATCCCAACAGTCATCGCCGCCAACACATTGGGGAGGGGCGTCTCCCCCCTTTCTCTCAGTGCCTCTGGCGTTTCTCTTTCTAGCCCTTCCTAGTTCAATCCCAGACCCATCTTGTCTAAGGCAGACACAGATCAGGTGTTCTAGTAACCAGGACATTTTCAGAACACTTTCTATCCCACCCCCCCCGACAAAAAAAAGTTTCATCAACTCAGCTGATAAATCAGTCTTGCAGTGGGCTCTCCTCTCCACTTCCCTCCTTGTGCGCACTCTCTCGCGGTCACTCGCTATCTTTCTCTCATTATCTCACTGCGTCTCTATTTCTCTCTCGGTCATTCTTGACCTCTCGCTATATGTCTCTTTTTCTCTTTACACTTTCATGACAGTTTGGCTATTCTCTCTGTGGCCTTCACAATTTTGATCTTTATACACAGTGCTGAAAACCTTTTTTTTTGAACACCACAATCTAATAATATATTCAGGTGGGTTTCCAGGTAAATCACGATAGCTTAAAAACAACATTCACACATTCTCTTTAAAAACCCAGTGTCGAAAAGCCCGGACTGGGTCATTCCAAGCCACTGGAAGCTCCCTCAAATGACCATCTCTGGGCGAGTCCCCACAAACCAAATCATAGCAGTTCCTCAGGAAGTAGAAGTTGTGCTTTTTTAAAACAAAAACAAATCTTGCAACGAAATATCAGCTGTGTAGAGACGGTGTCATCGAACCAAAGACGTTTAAACATTGTATGCAGCGCATGTCTGTGAACAAGACACAGTGACGTGATCACCTGGAAAAACCCTCCATGATTGATGCGCACATGATCAGCAATGAATCCTGATTTACCAGCCGCAGTGGAGCGAGGATCTCTCTCGCTCCAGTAACTTTGCTTGGGGAAGTGCATTTGCGTCTCCGATCTCTCACACGCTTAATTTTTTGGTGTTTGAGGATCAGCGTTTTGCATTTTTTTTTTAATGTGGGCCTCCGTACATGCTACGCGACTAACCCACAGACAAACCTCTGACATAGTCACAACAGACCCGTCCTTGTCCTGCAGTTTCTCGTGTGCTCGTTATTCCTGCACAGTTAACACTTCCGACGCAATCACCCCCTCAACTGTAAAGATCCAATTAAGGTGACTACAACTTGTCTAGTGACCTACCGCAAGTGATACTTTTAATTGCTTTTGATTGTCTTTTACTTTTTACCCTCCAGGTGTGAAAGGATCGCAGACTGTTTCAAGCATTGACTTTGTACATAACCTGGATGACAAGGTAAATAATCTCATTTTTAAACCAACTTTTTACTGATTTCCTCCTCTGACGAAGTGTTCGGTCCCGTGGCAGCTGCTTGGTGCAGGTTGGGGATTTCCGCTCGCTCGCTCGCTCCCCTCGCTGTGACGCAGGGTGTTGGGAGCTCACTGGACCTGTTGTCAGCTGCTCAGAACATCAGTAGCGCTGTCAGGAGACTTGGCCCGGCAGCGTCGATGAGGGGAGGGGGAGGTCACCCTTTCTTGTCGAAGACCCAAGATGGATGTCCTGACTGATGTTTGAACCCGCAAGCCCTCCATGAGTTTGCCCTTGGCTTGCAGTTCTGGTATTTAGCAGTAGCGCAGCCCGCCACCTCACGGAAGGTGGGGCGAGACTGATTTTGGACAGGTCCAGAGATTTCGTGACGAGAAACCTGACCACGAAGCTGTTTTGGTAGAGGCCACATATGTATCTGTATCCTCTGCTCCTCTCGTGAGATTGTTGGTGTGATACTGAGCCCCACAGGCCAGGAGGATGCCCGGTGTGGCCCCGTCGGTTGTTGGTAGACCAGCTTCATTTAAACTCTGTGCCCTTTGGGTTATTAGAAGGGAAAAGTCACCAGAATCCTGCCTCTGGTCACGAATCAGAGACACGCACACGCACAGCACCACTTGCAGAATGGGGACTGCGAGGAAGGTGACTCTTAGCCCAGCATCAGGGGTCCAGGGCAACGGTGACGGTGAAAACTGAGCCGCTTCCGTTCTGATCCCTCACGTCTGTTAGAATAGAGATAGAGACAGTGTGAAGCTGGAAATGTGGAATAAACCGAAATAATTCTTTGTGCATCCGGCTTTCACTATTCGGATTTTAGGTTTCTCATTTTTGGGACCATTATGTAGTGTTCTTTCTCTTTTCTCTCTCTCTGTCTGTCTTTCCAACAACTTGCATTTCTATCGTGCTACAGCAATGTGTAGAGCGCTTTACAATAAGAGGGACACGAGACCAGGAGGGGATTAGGAAAAATGGAGAGGGGTGAGGGAGGGGGGTGGGGAAACCAGAGGCACAGGCAAAGAGGAGGGTTTCAAAAACACGGAGGGAGCTGGCAGGGCAGAGGGGGCTGTGCAGGGTGATCGTGGCTGAATGAGCAGTCCCCAATAGTAGAGTAACTGGAATGGGGGTCAAGGAAGACCCCGAGTTGGAGGAGTGGAGGGTGTGCGTCCGAGGAGATAAGCCGGGAGGAAATCCCTAAGAACGGCTGAGCCAAGGCAATGAAAAGAAAGAAAGACGCGTTTATATCGCGTTTTTCACGACTACCGGATGTCTCAAAGCACTTTACAGTCCAATGCAGTACTTTTTGAAGTGTGGTCACTGTTGTAATGTGGAAAACGCGGCAGCCAATTTGCGCACAGCAAGATCCCACAAACAGCAATGTGATAATGACCAGATAATCTGTTTTAGTGATGTTGGTTGAGGGATAAATATTGGCCGGGACACCAGGGAGAACTCCCCTGCTCATCTTCGAAATAGTGCCATGGGATCTTTTATGTCCACCTGAGAGGGCAGACAGTTTAACGTCTCATCCGAAAGTCGGCACCTCCGACAGTGTGGCACTCCCTCAGCACTGCACTGGAGCGTGAGCCTCGCTTTATGGTGCTCAAGTCCCGGGAGTGAGACTTGACCACACAACCTTCTGACTCTGAGACGAGGGTGCTGCCCACTGAGCCACGGCTGACACCTGAGGCGAATGATGAAATCCGGCTCCATGGAGCAAGTGGAGCTTGGAAAGGACCGGGATGGTGGGAGTGCGCAACTTGGTGAGGAGGCAGCCTGTGGTATTTTGGATGGATTGAAGCATCTAGAGGGTTGACCATTGAATGGAAGAGCAGGCTTGAAGGGCCGAAGGGCCTACTGCTCTTATTTCTTATTTTGTCTCTCTCTCGTCTCTCTCTCTCTCTCGTCTCTCTCTCTCTCGTCTCTCGCTCGCCCCCCCCTCTCGCTCGCCCCCCTCGCTCGGCTGTCTCTCTCTCTCTCTCTCTTTGTCATGTTCTCTCCGAGCTGTTGCAAAAAATTCTGTTTGAGAAATCTGAAAAATCAACTTTACAAAAAATCGTAGAGCAACCTCTGTGTTCTCTGTGCTGGAGCAGGTGAGTGATTCAGGGGTTCAGGATGGCTACTGCCTGCCACTATGTACCCCACCTGGGCAATCCGCATGTGCCAGTCTGGACAGTGAGCCGTGGCTGGTTAAGTGACCAGGGAGGACCGTCACTGCCGAGCTTGAGCCTGTCCTCGTCGCACGAAGGATCAGGAGCGAGAACCTTGGCTGTGTTTTATTTTCTCCCCTTCCCCTCCCCCACCTCGTTCCGATCTGCTAACGCAGGCCAGGGTTCACACTGGGATCCTTCCTAGAGTAGTGGCTCAGTAGTTCTGCGGTACGCAAGCAGCCATTACAGGTCAGTAATTCTTTAAGGGGGGAGAAAAGACCCCTTTAATTTCTCTCTCTCTGCACAATCGCAGAATTAACTCCAGAGACTCATTCGCCAGCTTTAAGCAGCCCAGCTTTCATTGTACAGGAAACTCTTTGGTATCCGGGACCGGCGTGTTGCCGGTTGATCAAAAATTCCGGATGACGGAGAGGGTTATCTACCGAGGCTATTTTTAACAAAGAAAAATTTTTAAAAATCAAGAAATGTGCAGTATACAGTAATTGGGTACTCACCTACAGAATGTTGTGTTAAATGGATGGTGGAAGATGCTTGATTAAGTACAGTACTGCCAGTTGAGGGTAATGCAATGCAATGACTACCAGCAGCGTGGGAGACACACAGTACCCCTGTAAAATGGCGGATCAGAAGAGACTACCGGCAGCGCGGGAGAGTCTGGCTCCTGTTATTATTGAGGTGTTCCGACTTCCCACAGCGCCAAGAAGCTGAGTAGTGACAGTTTGGAGAACTGCCCCCACTGACTAACTCGGCCACCGCGGGAGACTCGGACTCGGCAACATTGCCGGTTATTGAGGTGTTGTTTTCGGAGTGAGAATTTTGCCGGTTAATAGAGAATTCCGGATATTTAGGTGCCATTTAAACGAGTTTCCTGTAACATGCTTTTTTGTTTTAAACAAATATTTGTGGGCATGCAGCATTTGGTGGGTGGGTGGAAGATAACCAGCTGCAATCAAAATTTAAGCAACATTCTCCAGAAAATCTGCGCATTTGAAACCGGATCATCCACGAGCTTTTTCCGCAAATCCCAGAGCACTGAGCCGTCCCGAGATGCAGGGAATGGTAACGCAGTGGTGATGTTACTGGACTAGTAATCCAGAGGCCTAATGATCCGGAGACATGAGTTCAAATCCCGGCAGCTGGGAAATGTAATTAATAAATCTGGAATAAAAAGCCAGTATCCGTAATGGTGACCAAGAAACTACCAGATTGTTGTAAAAGCCCATCTGGTTCACTGATGTCCCTTTTAGGGAAGGAAATCTGCTGCCCTTGCCTGGTCTGGCCGATAGGTGACTCCAGACCCACAGCAATGTGGTTGACTCCTAACTGCCCTCTGAAATGGCCGAACAAGTTGTATTCAGTTGTACCAAACCGCTCACCACACAGACTGCAGCGGTTCAAGAAGGTGGCTCACCACCACCTTCTCGAGGGCGATTAGGGATGGGCAATAAATGCCGGCCTCGCCAGCGACGCCCACATCCCAGGAACAATTATTTTTTTTACAATCAGAGGTGGTTTGTGCTGGGAGGAGAACCCCACATTTACAATGCACTTGACCGAAGGCGTGAGTGGGCTAACTGTTCCTTTCCCGACACAGGAGAACTCACAGGATGCCGAAGAGGAGCATATTGACAGGTATGGGCATTGTTACGACATCTCTTTTTTTTTTAAATCATTGCACTGCCCAGTATTCTGTAAAGTCAAATGTAACTGTTTGCTGCCTTGTACATTCATAAAACCTTATGCTTGCATTTAAACAATGTGAAATGTTTGCAGCCAAAAATGCCCAGTGTGTGAGGTGCTATTCCCGCTCAACCTGGAGGATTTTGATTTCGAGCAGCACGTTCTGAAGCACTTTGTGTACGAGTGTCCTGTCTGCCAGAGCACCTTTCCAGAGAACAGACAGGCTGCTTATGAAGATCATGTGCAGTCCCATTTTTCGGAGATCAACTGAGGGGCAAACCACAAACCAGTTTGAGTTCTACTTTTATAAAGGTAGTAACCTTGTCCAGTCTGAATTTTAATTTTAATTTTTCTTTTTTGTGTCTCGTTTTAATTTTTGTTCATTAAAATCTTATCGCTGTTCACCCAAGTAGTATTGCACAGTCAAAGGGGGGGTGAGCAGGCAACCTGCTGTCCTGTCTCTACCAATACAGGAAACTTTTTTTTATCCGGCACGGACGGGACCGACGTGCCGGTTCATCAAAAATTCCGGATAACCGAACACTATAGTAAAAGATACGGAGCTGAGAGCTCCGTATAAAGCAACAAACTCTGTTACTTGCAACAACTTCAGAACAATGGGCATAAGTTGCAAGTGTCTCTGTAGCTTAGCAACAGCTGCAGCCACACCCTTGCACAGCAACAAATGGAGTAAAAAAAAAAGTAATAAAAGTTACCTGAACCTACTCCTGAATTTTGCCGGTTAACCGAGATTTCCGGTTATTTAGGTGCCGGTAAATCAAAAGTTTCCTGTATTACCCTCACTTCAGCCGTGCAGAGGGGCTCGAGAACGGCATGTGTGACTTGCCTGGTGGGAAGGTGTGCGACTTAGTGAGTGCCTCGGGACTCAATCCAAAGATGGTGATATAACATAGTGACCTTTTTTAAGAGGCTTTTTCGGTTGAGCGAATTGCAAATCTTGCCGCACTCTTATTCTTTAAGTCTAGTAGCAAACATCACGTGTGTGGCTAGATGCAAATCTAGTCTTTAGAGAAAGAGCCAGCTACTTAATGCTGGGTACTGCTGACCTAAAGCCTGATACTTGCAACCACTTTTAATCTGTAAAGTTCCATAATCTAACAACTATTAAGCTTGAAGGGACACAGTTCCACCTTAGCAGCAGAATAATACATTGTGCTAGACATGGTGTAACACTCCTGTGCTAAAACAGCGCATTGCCCGGCAGACTTTGCGCGTGCGTGTACGAGTAAATCTCTTGAGTACCCTACATCTGGCACACTTCAAAGTTTGCGTTTCAACTCTTGACGTCGACCTGAGTTTACTTAACGCCACACAGCTCCCTCTTATTAACAGAAGAATACATTATGCATGCATAGCATAACGCTCCTCGTATATATCATGGGATACGTCCCTGTGGAACTGCAATACGATTTACCGTAAGCAACACAACAGGAGATCTGTTAGTAACTAGATAATAGTTGCCGCTTAATATCTTGTTTCTCTCCGCTCATTTCCTGTCCCGGTTTGGGTGGGTTCCAGAGGGTTCCATTTATAGAAAAGAAGATTGTTCTGAATTTCTAGTGATTGCATTTGGAATTGTACATGAGTGGGAATATTTATATACATCATAAATGACATCATCTAATCAACTTGAGATTTATGCAACTGCTGTATATATCTAGTTCTTACTAGATTTTCCATTAAATTGTTTATGAAGTCTCCACCATATATCTGGAATGTAGGGCAGATACTGTACAAGTTTATTCCTAATCGTTGAGAATGGTGGAAATTTGGTTTGAATGTTGGAATTGAAATGTGTCTGTTTATGAAATCTGACTTGAATTTGTCATCCAGCACCTGTATGCTGTAATCCCACTGTTATTACAAGGTGGAATTGAAGAATGCTCAAAATTAAAGACGGTTACATTGCGACGTTGAGTTATTTTGTTTTTCTCCGAAGTGAGCCTAATTTCACAATTGGTGAATCCTTGTTCTTTTTGGGATTATCGTAGGTTAAAATGCCCCAGAACTCTCTAAACCAGGCAGTCACACGAAGGAGCTGTTTCTTGAATTGATCCCTTTTCCCTCCCCAATATTCACGCGGTTGGTATCGACCCACTGTCCAGATGGACGGAATCGTGGGACGCATGCAATATAAAGAACCAGCACCCCGTCGCTGACCCAACAGCAGAGGTCCCTGGCTCCGACCTCCCTTGGAGACAGTGGACGGCGCTCAACCCAATCCGCCCAGGGCTCTGATGATGCGGCCACCGGCTCCACAAGTGGAAGATGAGGGACGGCCCAAAGTGCGACTGTGGCCATGAGTCCCAGACCGTGGAACACATCACATCAACCTGCCCACTGAGATCTATCGCAGGAGGCACCTCATTTCCCCACTCGGCATCTCGCAAGACCATTGGATGGAGAGCCAACCTAGACATCTGATGCGCTATTAATTACTCATAAAAGACGGAGAGTTAGGAGAGTAACTAAAAGGCTTTTATTAACAAAGAACAGAGCATGCCTCTCGTGGTTGACTGGTTTCCAAGAAGGCAGGGGGCTGCAGAGCAGTCACCTTTATACCTGGGCATGTGGGTGGAGCCAGGGGCGGAGCCAGCTGAGGCATGCATAGATACAACAGTGTGCAACAACAACAACAATGGTGAACAACAACAACAGTGGTTTACCACATTCACCCCTTGTTTAAAATTGAGTCCGGCGGGGTGAAGTGTACTAAAGGTTTGTGTAAGTGAGTCTATCAGGTGGCCTTGTATGCCGCCCTGATCGTCGTGGTGGCGGCGGTGATGGTGCAGCATCCAACGTTGAATCTGGCGTCTCATTGAGTGGTTGGGTGGTCAATGACGGGTCCTGGGGCTGCGGCATGCCGTCTACAGGGGTTGGGTTGTGGGTAGTGGTGGATGGCAATGGTAGTGTTTCAGGGGCACCCGAAGGTGCGAGGTCTCGTATGGCGACTATGTCCTCCCGCCCGTCCAGGTACGCCACGTAAGCATACTGGGGGTTGGCGTGGAGGAGGCTCACCCTCTCGACCAGGGGGTCCGTTTTATGGGACCTCGCGTGCTTCCGCAGTAGGACGGGTCCTGGAGACGTCAGCCATGTCGGTAGCGAGGTCCCCGATGTGGACTTCCTGGGGAAAGTGAACATTTTTTCATGGGGGGGTGGCATTGGTGGCCGTACAAAGCAGTGACCGAATGGAGTGGAGCGCCGCAGGGAGGACCTCCTGCCAGCGAGAGGTCGGAAGGCCCTTAGATTTTAAGTTTAAGAGGACGGCCTTCCAAACCGTCGCGTTCTCTCTTTCCACCTGGCCGTTCCCCCGGGGGTTGTAGCTGGTGGTTCTGCTTGTAGCAATACCTCTCGTGAGCAGGTACTGACGGAGTTCGTCGCTCATAAAGGATGAGCCCCGGTCGCTATGGATATAGCTAGGGAAGCCGAACAAGGCGAAAAGGTCATTCAGACATTTAATGACCGTGGTACTGGTCATGTCTGGGCAAGGGATGGCAAACGGGAGTACTCATCAATTATGTTGAGGAAGTACACGTTGCGGTCAGAGGAGGGGAGGGGCCCTTTAAAATCGACGCTCAGGCGCTCGAAGGGGCGAGTGGCCTTGATCAGGCTTGCTCTGTCTGGCCTGTAAAAATGCGGTTTGCACTCGGCACAGATTTGGCAGTTCCTGGTCATGGTCCTGACCTCCTCAATGGCGTAGGGCAGGTTACGGGATTTGATGAA
The DNA here is from genome assembly GCF_052327205.1 of Somniosus microcephalus. Classification (NCBI taxonomy): domain Eukaryota; kingdom Metazoa; phylum Chordata; class Chondrichthyes; order Squaliformes; family Somniosidae; genus Somniosus; species Somniosus microcephalus. The sequence goes on from NC_141010.1 coordinate 7,111,097, forward strand.
ATGGAAGAACCTGGTGACCCCCGGGTGGCAGAGGTCATTGTGGAGGGTCTGCAGTCTATCAACCTGCGCGTTGGCGCATGTACCACGTGATAGGGCATCTGGGGGCTCATTGAGTTTCCCGGGCCGGTACAAGATATCGTAATTGTAGGTGGAGAGTTCAATTCTCCACCTCAAGATCTTGTCGTTCTTGATTTTGCCCCTCTGCTTATTGTTAAACATGAAAGCTACTGAACGCTGGTCAGTGAGCAGGGTAAATCGTTTTCCGGCCAGGTAATGCCTCCAATGTCGCACCGCTTCCACAATGGCCTGGGCCTCCTTTTCGACAGAGGAGTGTCGAATCTCGGGGCCCTGGAGGGTCCTTGAGAAAAAGGCCACGGGTCTCCCCGCCTGGTTAAGGGTTGCAGCTAGGGCGAAGTCGGATGTGTCGCTCTCCACTTGGAAAGGGATGGACTCATCCACTGCGTGCATTGTGGCCTTCGCAATATCTCTTTTTATGAGAGTGAAGGCTGCACATGCCTCTGCTGTCAGGGGGAAGGAGGTGGACTTGATGAGGGGTCTGGCTTTGTCCGCATAGTTGGGCACCCACTGAGCATAGTAAGAGGAAAAACCCTAGGCATCTCTTCAGTGCTTTTTGGCAGTGGGGGAGGGGGAGCTCCATAAGGGGGCGCATTCTGTCGGGGTCGGGGCCGATGACTCCGTTCTCCACTACGCAGCCAAGAATGGCGAGGCGCGTGGTGCGAAACATACATTTGTCCTTGTATGTTAGATTCAGCCGCTGGGCCGTACGGAGGAATTTCTCTAGGTTAACGTCATGGTCCTGCTGGTCGTGGCCGCAGATGGTGACGTTGTCTAGATAGGGGAAGGTGGCCTGCAGCGCGTTCTGGTCAACCATTCGGTCCATCTCCCTTTGGAAGACCGAAACCCCGTTGGTGACGCCGAAGGGGACTCGGAGGAAGTGGTAGAGACGACCGTCAGCTTCAAAAGCTGTGTACTGGCGGTCCTCAGCCCTGATGGGGAGCTGGTGGTATGCCGACTTCAGATCAATCGTCGAGAACACCCGGTATTGTGCTATCTGATTGACCATGTCAGATATGCGGGGGAGTGGGTATGCATCTAACTGGGTGTAGCGATTGATCGTCTGGCTGTAGTCAATAACTAGGCGCTGTTTTTCGCCAGTCTTCACTACCACCACTTGTGCTCGCCATGGGCTAGTGCTACCCTCAATAATCCCTTCCTTCAGGAGTCTTGCTACTTCGGATTTAATGAAGCTCCTATCCCCGGCACTGTACCGCCTGCTTTTGGTAGCGATGGGCTTACAGTCGCGGGTGAGGTTAGCGAACAAGGGGAGGGGGGGAGACTTTAAGCGTGGAGAGGCTGCAAATGGTGCGTGGCGGGCGATTTAAAAGCTGCTGGCTGCAGACTGTGAGTGGGGGGAGGGGTCCGCTGTATGCTAATGTGACACTTTTAAGGTGGCACTGAAAATCCAACCCCAGTAAACGGCAGCGCAGAGATGGGGCAGGACAAGAAGTTTAAAATTTTTGTATTCTGTGCCCCTTACTGAAAGGGTCACTACACAGTAGCCACCGACGTCTGCTGAATGGGATTTGGAAGCCATAGAGATCCGATGGCGCGTTGGCAGGACCGGGAGAGAGTAACTGCGCACCGTGTCGGGGTGGATAAAGCTCTCCGTGCTCCCGCTGTCGAAAAGGCAGGTAGTGGCGCGGCCGTTTACCGTAATGTCCATCATGGACCTGGACAGTTGGTGAGGGAGAGATTGGTCCAGCGTCACGGAGGCCAGCGTATGGTCGAGCGAGTCGCTGTGGTCGTCAGACAAGGCGGTGGTTGAGTCCGGGTCACCCGCGATTGGAGTTGGAGACGTCCAAGATGGCGGACAAAATGGCTGCGCCCGTGATCCCGATCCCCACGCGGCTGGAGGTGTCCAAGATGGCGGACAAGATGGCTGCCCCCACGGTTCACACGCGGCGCTGCTGGCGTTAGCGGTTTTACCTTTGCAGGCGCTGACGTAGTGTCCTTTCTTCCCGCAGCCAGAGCAGGTAGCGTTTTTCGCCGGGCAGCGTGCTCTGGGGTGTTTTGCCTGGCCACAAAAGTAACATTTCGGGCCCTTGGACATCGCTGCAGCAGTTGGTGCCGGGGGTGGCGGTCCCATGACCCAAGGTTGCGGCGTCCACGGTGCGGAGCGGTTAGGGGAGAATGCGTCCATATTCCGGTGGGCCACGTCTAGCGAGAGCGCGAGGGACACTGCCGCCTTCAGGTCGATTTCGCCCTTCTCCAGCAGTCTCTGCCAGGAGTGGTCTGACTTGAGGCCCGCAACGAAAGCATCTCTGATAAGTCCCTCCGTGTGTGTCGCGGCCGATACCTCTTTACAATCGCAGGCTCGGCCGAGTATCTGTAGTGCCCGTAGGAATGCCTCCACCGATTCCCCGGACTGCTGTTTGCGGGATCTCGGGAGGTGTCTGGCATAAACCGTATTTACCGGGCGTGTGTATTGTCCTTTTAGCAGATCGATAGCCGCCGCGTAGGTAGTCGCGTCCTGGATGAGCGTGTAGACTTGGTGGCCCACCTTGGAGGCCAGGATTTTTAGTTTGTTTCCATCTAGTGTCACGGCTGAGGCTTCCAGGTAAGCTTCGAAGCAACGCAGCCATTGTGCGAACTTGGTAGACGAACCCGCCTCTTGAGGGTCTAGGTCCAGGCATGTTGGTCTGAGGGCATGCAGCAGCGCCTGCTGCTCAGCGTTTGGTGCCGTCATTTGCTGCAGCGCCTGCTGCTCAGCGTTTGGTGCCGACATTTTGTTTTTGTTAATAAAATTGATGCGCTATCAATTACTCATAAAAGACGGAGAGTTAGGAGAGTAACTAAAAGGCTTTTATTAACAAAGAACAGAGCATACCTCTCCTGGTTGACTGGTTTCCAAGAAGGCAGGGGGCTGCAGAGCAGTCACCTTTATACCTGGGCATGTGGGTGGAGCCAGGGGCGGAGCCAGCTGAGGCATGCATAGATACAGCAGTGTGCAACAACAACAACGGTGAACAATAATAACAGTGGTTTACCACAACATCCCATTGTAAACTTTTCCCACTTCGCTCACATTTTTGTCTGCCACCCCCTCGTGTTCCCCCCCCGCCCCGCCCCCCCCCCATCCTGCAGCTCAGGGACACTGAGGCCAGTTGTAACCATGTCACTGCCGTCCGTACTGAATACTGCTAACTCAGCACAGACCGTACATGGAAAAATAACTACACTTTCACATTGAATGAGACAATATTAAATTTACATCTAAAATAGAATAAGCTGTTTTTAAATATGAATATTGTCCTCTGTGATGATTTCAAAGAGTTCTGCACAGTTCCTCTGAGTCACCTTCATTTCAGTCTGGATACTGACCCTGAGAACTGATTTAATATACATAGGTACTGAGTTACCCTTGGATTTATGACTGCGCTATTTCAACTGATGATTTAACTCTGTGGCTTGCAAACTCCTTCATGACCAGAGCCCCAATATCCAGGCAATATTTCATGTCAGTTGTGGAAACGGGTGGAACAAAACTGTAGACTGTTGATATTAATCACTGTCGTCTCTTAAAAGGAGGTGCTGATGATTCAGCTATAATAATGGGCTAGACAACCAACTCCTGCATTGAAATTTCAATGAGGCCTCTCTGTAACCGAGTTGTGTAAAAGTCGCTTCACTGTACGCACGCGACTCAACTGGGATTTTACTTGTAAAGTGAGACGAGCGGTTAGTGTGCTTTTGTCACTCTCTCTAAAGGGTAAGCATGTTCTGGTGGGCAGCCCCATGATCCCTTAGTGCTGTGTCGAGCTCGGCTGGGAGCAGAGCTCCCCCTGCTGTAACACAATGGAGCTTCATGCCAGTGACATCGAGAATGAAACATAGAAGGTAGGAGCAGGAGTAGACCATTCGGTCCCTCGAGCCCGCTCCGCCATTCAATGAGATCATGGCTGATCATCCAAATTCAGTACCCTGTCCCTGCTTTCTCCCCATATCCCTTGATCCCTTTAGCCTCAAGAAATATATCTAACTCCTTGAATATATTTAATGAATTGGCCTCAACTGCCTTCTGTGGTAGAGAATTTCACAGGTTCACCACTCTCTGGGTGAAGAAATTCCTCCTCATCTCAGTTGTAAATGGCTTACCTTTTATCCTTAGATTGTGACCCCTGGTTCTAGACTCCCCGACCATCGGGAACATCCTTCCTGCATCTAGTCTGTCTAGTCCTGTTAGAATTTTATAAGTTTCGATGAGATCCCCTCTCATTCTTCTAAACTCCACCGAGTACAAGCCCAATCGACCCAATCTCTCCTCATACGTCATTCCTGCCATCCCAGGTATCAGCCTGGTGAATCTTCGCTGCACTCCTTCCATGGCAAGAACGTCCTTCCTCAGATAAGGCGACCAAAACTGCACACAATACTCAAGATGTGGCCTCACCAAGGCCCTGTACAACTGCAGCAAGACATTCTTGTTCCTGTACACTCATCCTCTCACTACGAAGGCCAACATACCATTTGCCGCCTTAACCGCCTGCTGCACCTGCATGCTTATTTAAGCGACTGGTGCACAAGGACGCCCAGGTCTCGTTGCACTTCCCCTTCTCCCAATCTATTGCCATTTAGATAATCTGCCTTCCTGTTTTTGACACCAAAGTGGATAACCTCGCATTTATCCACGTTATATTGCATCTGCTATGCTTCTACCCAATCACCCAACCTGTCCAAATCATACTGGAGTTTCTCGGCATCCTCCTCACAGCACACACGCCCACCCAGCTTTGTGTCGTCTACAAACTTGGAGATATTACACCTAGTTCCCTCGTCCAGATCATTAATATATATTGTGAATAGCTGGGGTCCAAGGACCAATCCCTGCGGTACCCCACTAGTCACTGCCTGCCACTCGGAAAAAGAGCCGTTTATTCCAACTCTTTGCTTTCTGTCTGCCAACTAGTTCTCCATCCAAGTCAATACCTTGCCCCCAATCACGTGTACTTTAACTTTGCACGCTAATCTCTTATGCGGGACCTTATCGAAAGCCTTTTGAAAATCCAAATACACCACGTCCACTGGTTCTCTCTTATCTATTTTACCAGTTACATCCTCAAAAAATTCCAGTAGATTAGTCAAGCACGATTTACTTTTTGTAAAGCCATCTTGACTTTGTCCGATCCGGTCACTTTTTTCCAAGTGCTTTGCTATTACATCCTTTATAATGGACTCTAGCATTTTCCCCACTACCGATGTCAGGTTTACCGGGCTGTAATTCCCCGTTTTCTCTCTACCACCCTTTTTGAACAGTGGGGTAACATTAGCTACCTGCCAATCCATGGGTACTGTTCCAGAGTCTATCAAATTTTGGAAGATAACCAGCAATGCATCTACTATTTCTAGGGCCACTTCCTTAAGTACCCTAGAACGCTGTGACGTTCTATCCAGCATCCTTAAAAGAGGAAGTGACGGGGAAAGAGGAAAACACACCCAACATTGGGAATTGATTTGAAGGCCGGAATTCCATGCCGGGTTTGGATGGTGTGAGGAAGTGGCTGCAGCTAATTCTGCATGAGCTTGCAATTCAGTTCTGTCCGCTCACTGTGTTCCAAAGCAGTGTCCAACTCTTAGGCGGGAGAGCGGTATGATTGGCACAGATTCAAATTGGGCCCATTTATGTTTCCCATTCCCCCAGATAGCATTCATAGTAATAGAACAACAAATAATTCATATAACACCCATCACGGTGAAACAGCCCAAACCACTTTGCACAATTAATTACTACCTGAGTGCAGTAACTGGTTATATGGACCGAGGAGGGGAGCAGCATCCCAGGCTATTAAGCAGTCAATTTGTGACATCGCTCTGATTCTCTGTGTTACACTGGCGTGTCAGCTAAGGTTAAGCACTCGGGCTCTGTAGTGGGGCTCAAAGCCACAAACCCCTCACCCAGATTGAGAATGCTACCAATCTCCTGCTCGGGTGTGCGAGCGCTTGTTCTGGGCACCGCAGCTCAGGAAGGAGATATTGGCCTTGGAGGGGTGCAGCACAAGTTCACCAGAATATTACCGGGGCTACAAAGGTTAAATTATGAGGGCAGGTTGTACAGACTGGGCTTGTATTCCCTCGAGTTTAGAAGATTGAGGGCGATCTGATTAAGGTGTTTAAGATGATTAAAGGAGTTGATAGGGTAGAGGGAGAGAAACTATTTCCTCTGGTGGGGGGAGTCCAGAACAAGGGGGTAGAACCTTAAAATTAGAGCCAGGCCGTTCAGGGGTGATGTCAGGAAGCAGTTCTTCACACAAAGGGCAGTGGAAATCTGGAACTCTCTTTTCTCCCCCCCCCCCCCCCCCAAAACAAGCTATTGAGCTGGGGGGAGGGGGAGGTCAACTGAAAATTTCTAAACTGAGATTGATAGATTTGTTAGGTAAGGGTATTAAGGGATATGGAACCAAGGCAGGTAAATGGAGTTAAGATACAGATCAGCCATGATCGAATTGAATGGTGGAACAGGCTCGAGGGGCTGAATGGCCTCCTCCTGTCCCTACATCACAAGGAAATAGTTTGTGCATTTTCTTAAAAAGGGAAAGTCTAACTTACCAACTATAGGGGCAATTTGTTACAGGTTGTGAAAGGAAATATCTGTAAAATGCCTGTGCCTGTGCCAGTCACCTGGAGTTGCTGCTTTGAATGGTCGCTCTCAGTCTATGTTCACTGTTTTTTCCATCTAGTACCCTGCAACCGTAACCCAGAAACAGGATTGTTACTGTAGGACCGGTTATATATCTGATCCTTCAGATCCTCTGTCTCCACGGCAACCATAGTCTGCTCAGTGCATTTATGGGGGAGTCAATGCCAGACGTGCATACAGCTCGCAATTCAAATCAAAAGAAACTAAACCATAAATAATAGGGTGGCGCAACCCACGAGAGGGCCACTAAAAGAAAGCAAATGCTCTGTGCCAGGTTTGAGCTGGGAACACATTCCCACCTGTGCGTTATCCTGTGTGCAATAATCTGCATCATCTGTGCATTACTGTGTGCCCTTTGTGCAGTTTTCCACATCCCTGTAGAATACTCTGCACTCTGTGTATAATAGAAAGAAAGGACAGAAGACTTGTGTTTATACGGCGTCTTTCAGGATGTCCCAAAGTGCTCCGCAGCCAATGAAGTACTTTTGAAGAGTAGTCACTGTTGTAATGTAGGAAACGCGGTTATGGTACTGGACTAGTAATCCAGAGGCCTGGACTAATGAGCCGGAGACATCAGTTCAGATCCCACCACAGCAGCTGGGAAATTTGAATTAAATTAAATAAATCTGGAATAAAAAGCTAGTATTGGTAATGGTGACCATGAAACTACCGGATTGTTGTAAAAACCCATCTGGTTCACTAATGTCCTTTAGGGAAGGAAATCTGCCGTCCTTACCTGGTCTGGCCTATATGTGACTCCGGACCCACAGCAATATGGTTGAGTCTTAACTGCCCTCTGAAATGGCCCAGCAAGACACTCAGTTGTACAAGAAGTCGGCTCACCACCACCTTCTCGGGGGCAATTAGGGATGGGCAATAAACGCTGGCCTTGCCAGTGATGCCCACACCCCGTGAATGGTTAAAAAAAAGCTAATTTGGGCACAGCAAGCTCCCACAAACAGCAATGTGATAATCTATCTCTCAGGCGGATGTAAGAGATCCCATGGCACTATTTCAAAGAAGAGCTGGGGAGTTCACCATCACTAAAACAGATTATCCACTCATTATAACATTGCTGTTTGTGGGAGCTTGCAGTGCGCAAATTGGCTGCTGCATTTCCTACATTACAACAATGACTACACTTCAAAAGTACTTCATTGGCTGTGAAGCGCTTTGAGACTGAGGTTGTAAACGGTGCTGTGTAAGTGTAAAGTCTTTCTTGTACATGAGCCTGCACTTGGCACAGTTCCTATAACTTACCAAAAAATAAAATGCAGTGAAATTGTTTTGTTCGCGATGAAAATAAATGTAATTTTCTACAGCACTGGAATGGATAATGCTTAAAGAGGCGTGGGCAGAACAGAGCAACAGTGGATAATTCCAGGTTGTCTGCAGCTGGTTAGAAATCTGTCCTGTTAATATTTTTTTCATAGCATAGCTTCAATGTCAAGTGAAAAGATTGCAGTAAGTGCCCATGGTTTTCTCTCCCCTCGTTTCCAGTGCAGTGCAGGCTGATTAACTTCAAACACAGCCTGAGAATTTCAGGCTAAATCCCTGCCAGCATAAAGGTGGGCCTTTAAGTGCATCTGCAGATGCCGCTGCCTCAGATAAGAAGCAGAGAGACGCAGACAGCTTTGTGTCACGGCTTTTAATTGGATCGTAGGGAAAAGAGGAGGCAATAAACTCGGGATCTTTTGTCGAGCTGTAGGAACAAGCTGTTAAAAAAAACGCGATTTCTTTTTTTGTGAATTAACCTGTGCCATCCTTCGGGGGGCTGTGGAGTGTTAAAGGCAGCCAGCCCTGACAGCTGCTTATAAAAATGCTTTATGTTTTAACGTGCCAGTCAGTATAACACACCGAGAGAAAGGGGATTGATCAAATTGCTTGTTGTAAGAGAGAAATTATCATTAATTTTTTGGGGGCGGGAATTGAAGGCTAAAGCATTTTCCTGAATGTAAATGTGCAGGATACATTATCCGTGCTGGGAACTTCGTGTCCGCACATTGTCACAGGTATGTTAATGGGACATTTACACAGAACTAAAGCACAGACACTTTTATCATCATTTCTGAGAATTATTACCCACCCAGCTTGAGATAACGTGTTAGAAATCCCAGCCTGTGCTTTTAACAGAAAATTCCAGCACATTCTCTACATTGGAATGAAGCCTGAAATGAGAGTCGTTAATAAACATAAGCCTCCCTTTTTTTCCTCTTCCCTTTTTCCTCTCTCTGTCTCCTCTCCCATCTTCTCTCACTCATTCTCTCGCCCAGTTATCCCCTTGCACTCTCGTTCTCTTTTCTTGTCCTCTGTCGCCTTGAGAAACTTGAGCACAAAATCTACGCCAACACTCCCAGTGCAGTGCTAAGGGAGTGCTGCGCTGTCATAGGTGCCGTCTTTCAGATGAGACGTTAAACCGAGGCCCCATCTGCTCTCTCGGGTAAATGTAAAAGATCCCAAGTCACTAATTTGAAGAAGAGCAGGGGAGTTATCCCCGGTGTCCTGGGCCAATATTTATCCCTCAACCAACATCACTAAAACACATTATCTGGTCATTATCACATTGCTGTTTGTGGGAGCTTGCTGTGCGTAAATTGGCTGCCTACATTACAACAGTAACTACTTCAAAAAGTACTTAATTGGCTATAAAGCGCTCTAGGACATCCTGAGGTTGTGAATGGCGCTTTATTAATGCAAGTATTTCTTTTTTCCTCTCTCACTCATACTCTCTTCTTCCTCTCTGATTCAGCCCCCTCTTTCACCTTCTGTTTCGCTGTGCCTCCCCCAGCCTTTTTCACTCATCCTCCCTCACACTCTTTTCACTCTCGCACATTTTCTCTCACTCTCTGCCACTATCTCTCTCTCCCCGTGTCTGCCCCTCTCTAACTCGTTCCTTTTCTTCCTCTTCTCCCCCACTCACCGTCCCAGTCTAGAACAAGCAGACTCATTCCATTTGATTTTGTGCACAGTTTAAGAATAACCATTTTTCAGGCAAGCATTGCCTTTCTGCTCAATGTAGAACAATTTGCAGATTTACCGCCCAAAATTTGCTTTGTGGGACAAGGTAGGTATAAATACCGTTTTGTTTTCAACTGTTTAGGAAATTTAGGATTCAGTTGTTCTGTCCAAATGCCTGCACTGGACAGTCAGAGTGCCAGATTTAACTCAACTATCCACAAAGTGCTTTAATCCCAGATAAAACTGCCTCTTCTCCCGTGTTTCAACATTTGGTTTGGTAAAGTGCCCTTGATTCTGTCAGGATTACTTGCTGAAGTGGCTGAGCAGTAATGGAAAGATTTATTTAACGGATGCTTGTGTTTTTTTGCATTTGATGCTCTTCGACGAATCATTAATCTTCAAGGATCATTTCGGCACCAAAGCCACACTTGCCTTTGAAGTTTCCTGTCATCTACTTTGAACGTTTCAAACCCAGATGTCCCCAGGGAAGGATCTTCTTCTTAACACTGAGCAGGCGATGATACATTTTGAGAAAAATTGTCCAGTTCATAATCCTCTCAATCAGAATGTTTATCTGTCGAAAGAAAGATTTGCCTTTCTAGAGCGCCTTTCACGACCTCAGGACATCCCATAGCATTCCACAGCCAATTATATACTTTTCAAGTGTAGTCACTGTTGTAATGTAGGAAACACGGCAGCTAGTTTGTGCACAGCAAGCTCCCACAAACAGCAATGTGATAATCACCAGGTGATCTGTTTTAGTGATGTTGATTGAGGGATAAATATTGGCCGGAACACCGAGGAGAACTCCCCGGCTCTTCTTTGAATAAAGAATGGGGAACTTTTACGTCCACCTGAGGGCAGACAGGCGCTCGGTTTAACATCTTTTCCAAAAGACGGCACCTCCAACAGTGCAGCACTCCCTCAGTACTGGCAGTAGGAGTGTCAGACTGGCTTTTGTGATCAAGTCTCTGGAGTGGGACTATGAAACCATGACCTTGTGGCTCAGAGGCAAGAGTGCGACCCACTGATCCACAGCTGACACAAACCAAAGTGTTTGGCAAGGCTCCCCTGACAACCTGATTGATAAATGCATTACCCACTGTTGTTCTGATGCACACAGACCAGAACATCCTCAGGTTCAGTCCCCGGTCTGTGTGGTTGATCTCATCAGCCTCGGTGTCTCTGGACAAGAGAGAGGAAAAATCAGCCAGGGTTCCTGCTCCTGATTGTAATCCAATAACAGCCACTGAGATAAGGATCAGCCTTGGCTGCGATGCCCACCACAGTCAAATAGCCCATCCACATAGACTGACTCAGGATCTCCTAATACATCACAGGGTGCACCAGGCGAACCTAACTTTAATTTGACTGACATGCCCTGCATATATTATATGATGACGATTTAGTAAATGAATAACATTCTATCAGAGAATTGACTGTGATGTTAAGTACAATACAATTGGTTCCAGCAACTGAGTTGAGGAGAAGAAGTAAATGAGCTGAATTCTCACTCCAGTGACCTCCGCTTGTGGAAAGTGTGTCAGGACAGGGTCATGATCCGTGTCAGGGTCGGCTGGACTGTGTCACTGTTCCAATAGCCTGTCGACTCTCGTCCAATTCTGGCCCTTTGCTCATCCCCCGATTTCCATCGCTCCACCATTGGTGGCCGTGCCTTCAGCTGCCTGGGCCCCGAGCTCTGGAATTCCCTCCCTAAACCTCTCCGCCTCTCTCTCCTCTAAGACGCTCCTTAAAACCTACCACTTTGACCAAGCTTTTGGTCACCTGTCCTAATATCTCTTTATGTGGCTCGGTGTCAAATTGTGTTTGCTAGTCGCTCCTGTGAAGCGCCTTGGGACCTTTTACTACATTAAAGGTGCTGTGTAAATAAAGTTGTTGTCTGGACTCGCACAAGAACAGCCATTTGCAGTTGTTGGCGCCTGTGGAACCATGGCCGAGACTCAAAGTCTAGAAGAAAAATAAAATTAATATTTTCTCCATTTCAAGCACCAACTTTTTTTTCACAGTATTAAAATGTACATCCACTTGTCGTCAGGATTCTTACAGATTTATATATCCACTAATATTTCCTAATGAAATTATATCCCTTCGCATATTTAGCAGCTCCCCGGGTAGGAGTTTTACATTTAATGGCTGTCACTGTGATATTTAACAGGTTAACTCTGTTCTTGTGGTATATCTGTGTGAGTGACTCCACAGTGAGAAGCTCCTTCCCAGCCTTGAGATTGGAGACTGGAGCCTGGCTAAAAGCTGAGCCCTGGACTATTACCCATCCCTTGGTAAACAAGTGGACAGAACCTTGGCTCTCCAACTATCCATTAGCTGCAGCCTTTTCCTTTCTCTCCCCGGCTTCAGACAAGACCGTGGATCATTAATTCCTCCCATGTCTGGCTATCTCTGCATTATGGACAGGATGATGCACCACTGGGACTGTCCCCCACTTAAAGACACAGGAGTCCCCTTAATTAGCTAAGACAAGGTGGAATTCGCTTCCCTTTTAAGCGAATAAATTAACTCATCTTGAATTCAGCCATTTTATAACCAAAGGTTCGTTCAGTAGCACCTCACACTTCCACTAGTCTCACAATAAATAAATCAGTAACCAGTACCGCCGCGGTACCACTCAGTAATTGGCACAAGGCAGCATCTCAAAGTGCTTCACAAACAATGAATTACTTTGAAGTGCACTATGTTGTTATATCGGCAAACACAGCAGCCATTTAGTGCACAGAAGGACCCCAGAAACAGCAATCAGCAGACTGACCAGTTAATTCTATTTTGGTGGGATTCGTTTACAAAGGAATGCTAAGAAGGACAATTGGAGAACTCCCTGTTTTTCCTCAGGTAGTGCCATGGGATCTTTAATATCCATCTTTGGGATGGCACCTCAGACCCTCTCAGCACTGCACTGAGTGTCAACCTAGACTATAAACTCCAGCTAACGACATAACCAGTTTCCTACAGAGTGTCCCATCAAACACTCCCAGGGCAAGTACAGCACTGGTTAGATACAGAGTAAAGCTCCCTCTACACTGTCCCATCAAACACTCCCAGGGCAGGTACAGCATGGGTTAGATACAGAGTAAAGCTCCCTCTACACTGTCCCATCAAACACTCACAGGGCAAGTACAGCACGGGGTTAGATACAGAGTAAAGCTCCCTCTACACTGTCCCATCAAACACTCCCAGGGCAGGTGCAGCACGGGTTAGATACAGAGTAAAGCTCCCTCTACACTGTCCTATCAAACACTCCCAGGGCAGGTACAACACGGGTTAGATACAGAGTAAAGCTCCCTCTACACTGTCCCATCAAACACTCCCAGGGCAGGTACAGCACAGGGTTAGATACAGAGTAAAGCTGTCTCTATACTGTCCCATCAAACACTCCCAGGGCAGGTACAGCACAGGTTAGATACAGAGTAAAGCTCCCTCTACACTGTCCCATCAAACACTCCCAGGGCAGGTACAGCACGAGTTAGATACAGAGTAAAGCTGTCTCTACACTATCCCATCAAACACTCCGAGGGCAGGTACAGCACGGGTTAGATACAGAGTAAAGCTCCCTCTACACTGTCCCATCAAACACTCCCAGGACAGGTACAGCACAGGTTAGATACAGAGTAAAGCTTCCTTTACACTGTCCCATCAGACACTCCCAGGACAGGTACAGCACAGGTTAGATACAGAGTAAAGCTTCCTCTACACTGTCCCATCAAACACTCCCAGGGCAGGTACAGCACGGGTTAGATACAGAGTAAAGCTCCCTCTACACTGTCCCGTCAAACGCTCCCAGGGCAGGTACAGCTCGGGTTAGATACAGAGTAAAGCTCCCTCTACACTGTCCCGTCAAACGCTCCCAGGGCAGGTACAGCACGGGTTAGATACAGAGTAAAGCTCCCTCTACACTGTCCCGTCAAACACTCCCAGGGCAGGTACAGCACGGGTTAGATACAGAGTAAAGCTCCCTCTACACTGTCCCGTCAAACGCTCCCAGGACAGGTACAGCACAGGGTTAGATACAGAGTAAAGCTCCCTCTACACTGTCCCATCAAACACTCCCAGGACAGGTACAGCATAGGTTAGATACAGAGTAAAGCTCCCTCTACACTGTCCCATCAAACACTCCCAGGGCAAGTACAGCACGGGGTTAGATACAGAGTAAAGCTCCCTCTACACTGTCCCATCAAACACTCCCAGGGCAGGTGCAGCACGGGTTAGATACAGAGTAAAGCTCCCTCTACACTGTCCTATCAAACACTCCCAGGGCAGGTACAGCACAGGGTTAGATACAGAGTAAAGCTGTCTCTATACTGTCCCATCAAACACTCCCAGGGCAGGTACAGCACAGGTTAAATACAGAGTAAAGCTCCCTCTACACTGTCCCATCAAACACTCCCAGGGCAGGTACAGCACGAGTTAGATACAGAGTAAAGCTGCCTCTACACTGTCCCATCAAACACTCCGAGGGCAGGTACAGCACGGGTTAGATACAGAGTAAAGCTCCCTCTACACTGTCCCATCAAACACTCCCAGGGCAAGTACAGCACGGGTTAGATACAGAGTAAAGCTCCCTCTACACTGTCCCATCAAACACTCCCAGGACAGGTACAGCACAGGTTAGATACAGAGTAAAGCTTCCTTTACACTGTCCCATCAGGCACTCCCAGGACAGGTACAGCACAGGTTAGATACAGAGTAAAGCTTCCTCTACACTGTCCCATCAAACACTCCCAGGGCAGGTACAGCACGGGTTAGATACAGAGTAAAGCTCCCTCTACAGTGTCCCATCAAACACTCCCAGGGCAGGTACAGCACAGGTTAGATACAGAGTAAAGCTCCCTCTACACTGTCCCATCAAACACTCCCAGGACAGGTACAGTATGGGTTAGATACAGAGTAAAGCTCCCTCTACACTGTCCCATCAAACACTCTCAGGGCATGTACAGCACGGGTTAGATACAGAGTAAAGCTCCCTCTACACTGTCCCATCAAACACTCTCAGGGCAGGTACAGCACGGGTTAGATACAGAGTAAAGCTCCCTCTACACTGTCCCATCAAACACTCTCAGGGCAGGTACAGCACGGGTTAGATACAGAGTAAAGCTCCCTCTACACGCTACCATCAAACACTCCCAGGGCAGGTACAGCACGGGTTAGATACAGAGTAAAGCTCCCTCTACACTGTCCCCGTCAAACACTCCCAGGGAAGGTACAGCATGGGTTAGATACAGAGTAAAGCTCCCTCTACACTGTCCCATCAAACACTCCCAGGGTAAGTACAGCATGACCGGCTGAATGGCCTCCTTCCGTGCTGTAAGATTGTATAATTGTGCTGGTGAGATTCTACGCAGCTCCCAATTATAAACGGGCTGGCTGGCTGGCTGCCAAATTTGCCAATGAATATTTTATTGAGCTGGTCTGTCCTTCCAGGGCAGCTGGAGCCATCGTTTCTCCCACGAAGGATTAGAAATACAGCAGAGCCCAGGAAAATACATCGCCCGCTACTCAGCTGTCTCATTAACGGGGCTCTGTCATCTTGCAAAAACAGAAACAACAACAACAACCTGTATTTATATAGTGCCTTTAACATAATAAAACATCCCAAGGCGCTTCACAGGAGTGTTATAACACAAAAAATTTGACACCGAGCCATATAAGGAGAAATTAGGGTAGATGACCAATAGCTTGGTCAAAGAGGTTGTGAGGGTGCCGGTCAGTTCCTTCAGTAACCCCTAGATGGCACCTTCACTGGTTGGTTTCCCTTTGCTAAATTGTTACTTGTTTACTTAACTGCCTTTTATCAGGTTCATTGGTTTCACCTGTTTTTGCTTGTATTTAAGTTCTGTGGTTTCTTCCCTCTGGGCTCAGTCCTGACAAGGGAGTGAGTTTTGAAAGGTGCTCTGTCTTGACTAGGTGCTCAGTTTTGACAAGCCGGTTGCCAGTGGTAGCTTGTCTTGAGCTCAGTCTGGACAAGCCGGTTGCCCTGTGGTAGCTTGCCTTGACAAGCTGGTTGCCTAGGGGTAGCTTGTCTTGGGCTAAGTCTTGACAAGCCGTTTGCTTTTGTGGTTGCTTGTCTTGAGCTCCTAGGTCTATAACTGTTTATCTGTGTTATGTTTTGCTTGTATTTAAGTTCTGTGGTTCTTCCCTTTGTTCTCAGTCTTGACAAGGTGCTGACAAGTTGCTCAGTCTTGACAAGGTGCTCAGTTTGGACAAGCCGGTTGCCCTGTGGTAGCTTGTCGAGCTCAGTCTTGACAAGCCAGTTGCCTCACAGTAGCTTGTCTTGAGTTCCTATCTTGACTAGCCAATTGCCTATGTGGTAGCTTGTCTTGAGCTCCTATGTTTTGTAACTGTTTACCTGTGTGATTCTAGTAAAGTACTGTTATTTAAGACTGCATATCTGCTTCTCGCCTCGTCTGTCTGCACTTGGGTCCAGAACCAGCCTTGCCCGGACAGCACGGCCCCGTGTCTACATGGCCCCGCGACAGCAACCCTGACAGAGGTATGTTTTAAGGAGCATCTTAAAGGAGGAAAGAGGGGTAGAGAGGTTTAGGCAGGAAATTCCAGAGCTTAGGGCCCAGGCAACAGAAGGCACGGCCACCAATGCTGGAGCGATTATAATTGGGGATGCTCAAGAGGGCAGAATTAGAGGAGCACAGAGATCTCGGGGGGTTGTGGGGCTGGAGGAGATTGCAGAGATAGGGAGGGGTGAGGCCATAGAGGGATTTGAAAACAGGGATGAGAATTTTGAAATCAAGGCATTGCATAACCAGGAGCCAATGTAGGTCAGCGAGCACAGGGGTGATGGGTGAACGGGACTTGGTGTGAGTTAGGACACGGACAGCTGAGTTTTGGATGACCTCATGTTTACGTGGGGTGGAATGTGGGAGGCCAGTCAGGAGTGCGTTGGAATAGTCAAGTCTGGAGGTAACAAAGGCATGACTGAGGGTTTCAGCAGCGGATGAGCTGAGGCAAAGGCGGAGACGGGCGATGTTATGGAGGTGGAAATAGGCGGTCTTAGTTATGCTGCAGATATGTGGTCAGAAGCTCATTTCAGTGTCAAATATGACACCAAGGTTGCGAACAGTGTGGTTCAGTCTCAGACAGATGTTAGGGAGAGGGATGGAGTCAATGGCTAGGGAACGGAGTTTGTGGCAGGGACCGAAAACAATGGCTTCGGTCTTCCAATATTTAATTGGAGAACATTTCTGCTCATCCAGAACTGTATGTCGGACAAGCAGTCTGACAATTTAGAGACCGTGGAGGGGTCGAGAGAAGTGCTAGTGAGGTGGAGCTGGGTGTCCTCAGCGTACATGTGGAAACTGATGCTGTGTTTTCGGATGATGTCGCCAAGGGGCAACGTGTAGATGAGAAATAGGAGGGGGCCAAGGATAGATCCTTGGGGGACACCAGAGGTAACAATGCGGGAGCAGAAAGAGAAGCCATTGCAGATGATTCTCTGGCTACGATTAGATAGATAAGAATGGAACCAGGCGAGTGCAGTCCCACCCAGCTGGACGACGGTGGCGAGGCGTTGGAGAAGGATCGAGTGGTCAACCGTGTCAAAGGCTGCAGACAAGTCAAGAAGGACGAGGAGGGATAGTTTACCTTTGTCACATCACAAAGGATGTCATTTGTGACTTTGAGAGCCGTGGCAAGGGCGGGAACCTGATTAGAGGGATTCAAACATGGAGTTATGGGACAGATGGGCACGGATTTGGGAGGTGACAACACGTTCAAGGACTTTGGCGATGAAATGGAGGTTGGAGGTGGGGCAGTAGTTTGCAAGGACCGAGGGGTCAAGGGTTTTTTTGAGGAGAGGGGTGATGACGGCAGATTTGAGGGAGAGAGGGACAGTACCTGAGGAGAGGGAACTGTTAACAATGTCAGCTAACATGGGAGCCAGGAAAGGAAGTTGGGTGATCAGCAGTTTTGTGGGAATAGGGTCGAGGGAGAAGGAAGTGGGAATCATGGACAAGATGAGCGCGGAGAAGCCATGAGGGGAGATCAGAGAGAAACTGGTGAAAGATGTGAGTTCAGGGCTAGGGCAGGGGAGAACTTTAGAGGAAGTTTGTGTAAAGTCTGTAGGTTGTGCAGTAAATAACTTCAGAGACTTTAGAAGTACAAACAAAACAGGTCTTTACTATTCAGAGGTCTGGGCGATTTCTGCCCTAGTTAACGTATCACAACCCTTATATACTGGTGTGGTCACTATCGGTATTACAGTATACATGAGCCAATAAATAGTGCCACCCTGAAGTAGTGCTCTTAAAGGCGAACGGTCACATTCTATAGTTCCCTTAAAGGTAAACGGTTACATACACAACACTCCTCCCTTCCTAGCTTATTACTTACAGAATCCCGTTAAACATACAATCTTCAATTTTATATAAACAGGTTGCAGATATACTCTCGATGGAGTCAACGTCATATAACAATTTACAGATATACTCTCGATGGAGTCAACGTCATATAACTTCATGTTTAACATAACATAATAACATATATAACTTCATGTCAAAACAGATCACAGATTCAGTCTCTGTGGAAAACAGTTCATAGATTCAGTCTCTGTGGTGTAGTCGGTTCACATTGCTGGAGTGACTCATTCAATAGTCCTTCCATGGGTTTAACAGTTTGAACTTCCGAACTGAATTGGCTCCGTTCGGAGGGACCACGTGTGTGATCTGGTAGAGGTAATCATGGTTCAGATGGGTCATCTTCTGTTTCGACTTTTCCTTTTCTGCTTCTTGGAGACTCTCTGGGCTCCACTGTCAGCTGCCAGCTGCATGCGCAGTTCCTCCTTCTCTTCCTCCTTTTTCCGTAGTAGAGCCACCTTCTCCCGATGTTCCGTAGACTTTCGGTGCTCCTCCATGATTTCTGTATGGTGGGAGTCGAAGTTACAAGTTGGGCAGGACAGGACATAGTAATATTCGGAGTCGTCCTGAGCTAGGCCAGCGAGAGGGTCTTCTATGTCCTCCCTACCCAGCTGGACGTCAGCCAGCTTTTGTTCCAAATCCAGACATCTTTCCTGAAGAGACTTCTTCACGTGTTCCGCTTCCTCTAACTTTTCCTGGGCTTTCAGCAAGTTGTTTACTAATGACCTCATTTGTGATTTTAATACTTCAACTTCCTTTGGAGATTGATTGATCGGACTATTCAATCCCTCTACCGGAGCAGTTGTTTCAGCGTTCTGTTGTTCAACCTTGACATGAGTCAGCGTACTTTTGGTATCTAAGGGTTGCTCTGCTGCCATCTTCTCAGTCTGTGTTGCAACCTCGGCTATTTCAATAACTTTTGAGAGCTCCAAACCCTTCTCCTCTGACGATTTAAGCTCATGTTCATGGCCCATTCTTATGGTCTCTGTGTTTCTTACAGTTCCCTTTTCTTCCACTGAAAAGATTTCCAGTTGCATCTGTTCTTCAAGTCGTTGGACCTCGGCCATTGCCGCTTCATATTTATTTTGTGTTTCCTTTAATAATTTAACGAGTTCTTGGACATCCTGTATTCCGTGTTCTGGTATGTCTTCCACCACTAATTTTTTTCCTATGGATTGAATCCCTAACGATGAGTCAGCCTTGGCCTGAAGCTCATCAAACATTTCCTGCAGACTTTGTAATTCTTGCTTATGGTCAACCTTTAGTCGTTCATGTTCTTTCACTAACACGAGCTTTTCGGAAGTTGCCAAGTTAACCCCTTCCAGGATTGTAGTCCGAGCCTGTTCATACTGTTCTTTCAACTCGTTACACTCTGCTTGCAACAAGTCGTAGAGGTGAACTGGAATACCATCCTGACTTCCTGAAGATTCCTCTTCCTTTGGATCGTTCTGTGTATATTCTAGTTCCTGAACAGCCTCAGGGAGATGTGATTGGTACTTGGCCACGATGGCTCTATGGTCGCTCTCTGCTTGAGCGAGCTGTCTCTGTTGTCTTTCCAGGGACTCCCATTCAGTGTCCCAGAACTTTTTCACCTTTTCCATCTCTTGTAGGAGACGGGCACTCAACTGTTCTAATTGTCGTTGTACTTTGACATAACGTTGAGTTCTAGCCCGGTGTTCCTCCGTAATGCATTTGTCTGTAGCTTGAACAGACTCAGAATTCTCTGTCTTTATGCACGCCATCGATTTCCCAACCTTAGTCCGTGAGTTCATGTTAATCTTGTTTTTCATACATAAGCTGGACTTATCGTCTTCCGGCTCGGAGTCTGAGCTGCTTGTCTGCACCGAGTCCTCACTCGTCATTGCTTGTCGGTAGTGCCATTCCATGTCTATTTTCTTGATCCACTCCCGTCCCAGAAGTGGTGGTCCTCCCTCAGGTAGTACGTACAGATACATTCGTGGGTGTTCTTTACCCCTATCTCTCACCTTGACTCGTATTTTTCCCAGGGGGTATACATGATGCCCCGTGTATGTCTGTAATACGAATTTGGTATTTCTTAAGGGTATGTGAGAGAATAGCCGGTGATAGTCCTTTTTGTTGATGACGGATACAGCTGATCCCGTGTCCAGCTCCATTCGTACTTGGACTCCCGCTATTTTTAGTGTGACCCAGATCAACTGTAGATCAGTTACTTTACCCACATGGTGGATTCTCAGACTATCCAGCTCCTGGCTGTTTGGGTCTGAGTCTGAATTTTGTTCGTCTGAACTCTTTTCAGCCACCTGATGCACCTTGTTGTACTTTCCTTGTGGTGGTGGCTTCCTTTGCTTGTTGGTCTTCTTTCCGGACCTGCATACCTTCGCGATGTGACCCAGTTTGCCACATTTCCTGCACTCTTGGTTCTTAAACCAGCACTGATTCTGGTCGTGCGTTGTCTTTCCACAACGGTAGCATTTGGGAGTGCTTGTTGTAATTTGGTCCACCCCGAGTGCCGCCGCCTTTAGCTGCATTTCCGCCGTCCCTTTCGCTGCGGCTTCGTGCGATGAAGCTATGAGGACAGCCCTGTCCAGTGTGAGGTCGTTTTCTTCCAGAAGTCGCTTCTGCGTTCCTTCTTTGGCCAAGCCGCATACGAACTTGTCCCGCAGCGCCTCTGTCAAATTCCCTCCAAACTGGCAGTATTTCGCTAGCTTATGCAGTTCGACTAAGTATTCCGCATTGCTTTCATCTTGCCTCTGGGTTCTGGCGTAAAATTTAAATCGTTCAGCCAGCATCAACGGTGTGGGGTTCAAGTGATCCTTCAACACTGTTACAATCTCTTCGAAGGTCTGGTCCACTGGTTTAACTGGTGCTATTAGATGTTTCAAAAGCCCGTATGTTTTTGCTCCCATCGAATTTAACAAAGTTATTGCCTTGTTGTCATCCTCAATTTCGTTGGCTACGCAATATATTTCTATGCGTTCCACATACGTGGCCCAGTCTTCTATTTCTGCATTAAAGTCATTAATATTTCCTCGCTTAGGCATCTTCTTCTCTTTTTGAGAACAGTACAAGTATTACTTTACTTATTATTAATTTTCTTCTCTCTTCTTGAGAACACACCAGCCTTTCTGAAAAATCTTATTACTTTTCTGAAATTCTTAATAATTTCCAAGATGGTGGTTTCCCGCTTCTTCCTTCTTCTTCAGCGGTTTTCCCCGAAAAATGGCGGCTTTCCCGCGTTTCTCGTTCTCCCCGCCCACTTCAATGGCGGTTTTCCCGCGCTTGGTGGTCTTCACCCGGTCCCCCGACGCCGTCTGTCAGCCCGAGTGCGGTCCTTATCTATAATGCGATCGCTGGATCGCGAAGCGGCTGCCGGCCCTTATCTGTAGATCCGATCGCTCTCGCGGCTCTCGGCCCTTATCTGGAGATGCGATCGCTGGCTTGCAATGCCTCCCGCTCGGCTCTGGCTCCCCCGCTCGCGCGGCTCTCGGCTCTGACACTCCCGCGCCTACTCGCAGGCTCAGCGCTTCGTGGCAGCGGTTGCTGCACGGCTTCTCGCATTGCCCGCGGTCCGGCTGTCACCCGACGCCGTTGGACCTGAATGCTTTGCCCTTCTCCTCCAAATACTTCTACCCCGTTTTTAAAATTTTTTTATTTGTTTTAACTACTCACAGTCTCTTCGGCCGCCTTGTTTTAGGCTGATTGGCTCGCTCAAGATGTGGTAGCAGGGTAATCTGTGCCTGTTGCTGCCGCAGCTTTGCTGTTAATCTTCCAGCTTCCAGTAAGTACTATACTTTTAGTAGACGGAGCCTCGTGTTTTCTTTTTGAAGCTCTCTGCTACTGGTTAGTCTTGCCGCAGGGTACGATCGGCCTCGTCGCCACTGTAAAGTCTGTAGGTTGTGCAGTAAATAACTTCAGAGACTTTAGAAGTACAAACAAAACAGGTCTTTACTATTCAGAGGTCTGGGCGATTTCTGCCCTAGTTAACGTATCACAACCCTTATATACTGGTGTGGTCACTATCGGTATTACAGTATACATGAGCCAATAAATAGTGCCACCCTGAAGTAGTGCTCTTAAAGGCGAACGGTCACATTCTATAGTTCCCTTAAAGGTAAACGGTTACATACACAACAGTTTGGCCCAGTGGGCTAGGGGAAGGAAGGGAAGTGGCAGAGGCAGCTGATCGGATGGTCTCAATCTTAGAGACAAAGAAGTCCATGAGCTCCTCACACTTGCTGTCGGAGGTGAGGGTGGAGGAGACAGGGGAGAGGGGTTTAAGAAGACGGTTAGCAGTGGAGAATAGAAGCCGAGGTTGGACCCGATAATGCTATGTGGTCCAGCCAGATCTGGCGGTGAATGACTAAACCAGTTGTCCGCCATATCCATTCAAGTCTGCATCCCTTGGACTTAAGGGAGCGAAGATGAGAGCCATACCGGGGGAACGGCCAGGGTGAGAGAGGGTAATTGTTTTAATAGGGGCTAGGGCATCAAAGGTGGTGGTGAGGGTGTGGTTGAGCAGATCGGTAGCTGCAGAAATGTCATGGTGAATGGAGGGCCAAAGGCTGGACAGTTGGGATTTTGTAAGTGTCATTGTAAGAGGGTTGGGAGAGAGCTTTTTCCAGGGGTGGACACAGACGGAAGTAGCGTTCGATGGGGGCAGTGGGGGGTGGGGGGGGGAAGGGGGATGTGGATGAAGAGCAATACGAGGAAGTGGTCAGATATGGCCTTATCTGCGATTGACATGATGGGAGTAACGAGGCCACAAGAGATGGAAGGTCGAGGGGGTGGCCGTGAATATGGGTTGGGGGGTTTACATGGAGGGAGAGATTAAGGGAGTATAGGAGGCTAGAGAACTCAGCGGAGAGAGAGCATGATGAATTGCGATGGAGGTTGAAATCACCGAGGATGAGAAGTCGCTCGGTGCAGAGGCTGAGGGAGGAGTACAGTGAAGACATATCGGTAATAACATTTTTATGGTACTTGGGTGGGCGGTAGAGAGCGAGAATTTTAAATGAGAGGTGAGAGGTGGTAGAATAAGGTGAGATGCTTCACCATCTTGGACCATCCAACATGGTCATTGTGAAGTCTATCATTTTTTTATGGGGTGGGCGAGGGGGTAGAGAATTCTGCTGTTCAAACATGTGTCATAAGAACATAAGAAATAGGAGCAGGAGTCGGCCATACAGCCCCTCGAGCCTGCTCCCCCATTCAATAAGATCATGGCTGATCTTCTACCTCAACTCCACCTTTCCACACTATCCCCATATTCCTTGATTCCCCTAGCATATAAAAATCTATCGATCTCTATATTGAATATATTCAATAACTGAGCAACCTTAGCCCTCTGGGGTAGAGAATTCCAAAGATTCACAACCCTCTGAATGAAGAAATTCCTCCTCATCCATGTCTTAAATGGCCGACCTCTTATTCTCACACCATTATACTCCATCTGCCACCTTCTTGCCCACTCACTTAACCTGTCTATACCCATTTGCAGACTCTTTAAGGGCTTTTGGAGGCGGGACTCCCACTTGTTGGGTTTTAGTCCCGCCTCCATCGACTTGTGGCCAACCCACGCTACTTTCTCTTGATTGACCTTGTTAAGCCCGCCCGGCGGGCTCAGCAGGCCAATTAAGGGAAAGCCAGTTACAGGTGACGTCAGCGAGTGCCGTTTCATCTGTCGAGCTTTTGACAGATGAAATGTCATCGTTTGACGGCTCTGTGAAGCTGTCAAACACTGACAATCTGTCTTCTAAGTTGTGTCTTTACTCAAGACTCAATTAGAAAGCCTTCCTGACCAGAAAGCAGAGGCTGCAGTTTTTGACAGTTCAGCGGCCATTCTGCTTTCTGTGCCGGTGACCTGAGAGACTCCGAGACCTGAAGGGAGGAAGCCTGCAGGAAGAAGTAAAGGTAAGTAAAACTTATTAAAACACTTTACACACACCTCACACACTTACCTCTGCACACATGCACCCATTACTCACCTGCACACCGGACATCTCGGCCCCTCCGACCCCCGCAGACCGACGGCCCGCCTCGCTGACCCTGCCGTGGTTCGGGGCCATCGGGAAGCCCACACTTCAGGGCTCAAAATAGGGATTAGCCAAAAAACTGCCAGTTAACTATCTTAACAGGCAGTTAATTGGCATTAATCCCCTTCCTTCCTCGAGGAGGCGGGACCCGGCGTGGGTCGGGTACCCGCCTCCTGGCAAGATGGCATGGGGGCGGGTTGGGCACCTGCCCCCAAATTCTGCCATTTTCCCGGCAGTCCCGTCTCCAAACCCACCTTCCGGGGGCTGGCAAAATCCAGCCCAAATTTGTGTCCTCCTCACAGCTGACTTTCCCACCATTACTCTTAGTCTGTTGACACTTGCTGTCTTAGGCTGACACACGAGGAATGGCCATTGAGCAAAGTACCGGAGAGGAGCCTGCACTGGTGAAACTGAACTCCAGAATAAGTAAACACTCTCAGAGCAGGGCTGAAGAACGTTGCCTACTTTACTGTATAAACAAGAGCACATAACAAAGAAATATTATAGGATGAAAACCAGGTAACTCACAAAGGATGGAAGCAAAATCGCAGGAGTACGATGCAGAAGGAAAGAAAGAACTTAGCATTTATATAGCACCTTTCACACCCTCAGGATGTTCCAAACACTGACAGCCAATGAAATATTTTTTTAAGTGTAGTCGCTGTTGCTTTGTAGGCAAACACTGCAGCTGAATTTGCGCACAGCAGGATCCCACAAATAGCAACTGCGATAATGGCCAGTTTTGGTTGAGGGATAACCGTAGAGTAGGTCATCTCACTACTCTTGTTTGAATAGTGTCATGGGGCCTTTGATATTACATTACTTAGAATGTGCAGCACAGAAACAGGCCATTCGGCCCAACTGGTCCGTGCCGGTGTTTATGCTCCACACGAGCCTCCTCCCACCCCTCTTCATCTCACCCAGTCAGCAAACCCTTCTACTCCTTTCTCCCTCATGTGTATAGCCCCAGAGGGCTGTGGATGCTGAGTCGTTGAGTATATTCAAGGCTGAGATCAATAGATTTTTGGACTCTAGGGGAATCCAGGGATATGGAGATCGGGCGGGAAAGTGGAGTTGAGGTCGATGATCAGCCATGATCTTATTGAATGGCGGAGCAGGCTCGAGGGGCCGTATGGCGGAGCAGGCTCGAGGGGCCGTATGGCGGAGCAGGCTCGAGGGGCCGTATGGCGGAGCCGGCTCGAGGGGCTGTATGGAGGAGCAGGCTTGAGGGGCCGTATGGCGGAGCAGGCTCGAGGGGCCGTATGGCGGAGCAGGCTCGAGGGGCCGTATGGCGGAGCCGGCTCGAGGGGCCGTATGGCCGACTCCTGCTCCTATTTCTTATGTTCTTATGTTCTTCCCCTTAAATGCATCGATACTATTCGCCTCAACCACTCCCTGTGGTAGCAAGTTCCACATTCTCACCACTCTCTGGGTAAAGAGGTTACTCCTGAATTCCTTATTGGATTTATTAGAGACTATCTTATATTTATGGCGCCTGGTTCTGGTCACCCCACAAGTGGAAACATCTTCTCTACGTCTACCCTATCAAAACCCTTTCAGAATTTTAAAGACCTCTATTAGGTTACCCCTCAGCCTCCCCTAGATCTGAACAGGTTAGCTGGGGCCTCGATTTAATGTCTCATCTGAAAGATTCACTTAGTACAGACATGCCAGCCTAGATTGTGTGCCCAGGTGCGTGAAGTAGGGTTTAAACCCATGAACTGCCGGCTCAGAGTTGAGACTGCTGTCACTGAGCCAAGGCTGGCACTCGCAGGCTGTAAAGGGGAAGAAACAAAAGGCACACATGAAAACATTCTTGCAATTTATTTTCTCTAAACCACAGAAGTAAGAATTTACTAAACCAGAACAGTAATGAAAGGGTTTGCTTAAATATTTTAATGTTTCAGGCAGCCATTCTGACTATCAATGAGCTAAGGAGATTGCACATGTGGGTTCCAGCCTAGTGCCAGCTAGGCTATCATTTCCCAGCACTTGATAATGGAGAGTCCAATGATTGTGTCTTATGGATTGCTTAGGATTGTAAGAAGGAACTTTGGGAAGGGGTGGGGTCACATTATAGTCTAAATGCAAGTTCGCATTAATTTCCATAAAGCCTGGTTGCTGATATGAACAGATCTTGATGTTAAAATTCTCATACTTGTTTTCAAATCCCTCCATGGCATCGCCCCATCCCGTCTCTGTAACCTCCTCCAGCCCTGCAACCCTCCAAGCTATCTGCGCTCCTTCAATTCTGGCCTCTTGAGCATCCCCGATTTTAATCGCTCAACCATTGGCAGCCGTGCCCTCAGCTGCCAAGGCCCCAAGCTCTGGAATTCCCTCCCTAAACCTCTCCGCCTCTCTCTCCTTTAAGACGCTCCTTAAAATCTACCTCTTTGACCAAGCTTTTGGTCACCTACCCTAATATCTCCTTATGTGGCTCGGTGTCAAATTTTGTTTGATAATCGCTCCTGTGAAGCCTCTTTGAATGTTTTACTACATTAAAGGTGTTATATAAGAACATAAGAATTAGGAGCAGGAGTTGGCCATTTGGCCCCTCGAGCCTGCTCCGCCATTCAATCAGATCATGGCTGATCTTCTACCTCACTCCACTTTCCTGCACTATCCCCATATCCCTAGATTCCCTTAATATTCAAAAATCTATCGATCTCTGTTTTGAATATACTCAACGACTGAGCCTCCACAGCCCTCTGGAGTAGAGAATTCCAAAGATTCACCACCCTCGGAGTGAAGAAATTTCTCCTCATCTCAGTCCTAAATGGCCGACCCCTTATTCTGAGATTGTGACCCCTGGTTCTGGACTCCCCAGCCAGGGGAAACATCCTCCCTGCATCTACCCTGTCAAACCCTGTAAGAATTTTGTATGTTTCAATGAGATCACCTCTCATTCTTCTAAACTCGAGAGAATATCAGCCTAGTCTACTCAATCTCTCCTCATAGGACAATCCCCCCATCCCAGGAATCAGTCTGGTGAACCTTTGTTGCACTCCCTCTATGGCAAGTATATCCTTCCTTAGGTAAGGAGACAAAAACTGTACACAATACTCCAGGTGTGGTCTCACCAGGGCCCTATATAATTGCAGTAAGACATCTTTGCTCTTATACTCAAATCCCTTTGCAGGCTCTTTGTGTCCTCCTCACAGCTTACTTTTCCACCTAGTTTTGTATCGTCAGCAAACTTGGATACACTGCACTCGGTCCCTTCATCTAAGTCATTAATATAGATTGTAAATAGCTGAGGCCCAAGCACTGATCCTTGCGGCACCCCACTAGTTGCAGCCTGCCAACCGGAAAATTACCCATTTATTCTTACTCACTGTTTTCTGTCTGTTAACCAATCCAAAAAAACAGACTAACTGGTCCTAAGAACATTAGAAATAGGAGCAGGCCACACAGCCCCTCGAGCCTGCTATGCCTTTCAATAAGATCTTCGACCTCAACTCCACTTTCAACAACTAACATTTCTAGAGCGCCTCTAACGAGGAGTGTTATCAAGAACAAGATTTGACACCGAGCCATATAATGAGATGTTAGGGCAGATGAACAAAAGCTTGGTCAAAGAGATAGGTTTTAAGGAGCGTCTTAAAGGAGGAAAGGGAAGTAGAGAGGCAGAGAGATTTGGGGAGGGAATTCCAGAGCTTAGGACCTTTTCCCGTCCGATCCCCATATCCCTTGTTTCCCTTAGTGTCCAAAAATCTATCGATCTCCATCTTGAATATACTCAACGACTGAGCCCTCTGGGGCAGAGAATTCCAGGGATTCACCACCCTCTGAGTGAAGAAGTTCCTCCTCATCTCAGTCCTAAATGGCCGACCTCTTATCCTGAGACTGTGACCTCGGGTTCTGGACAGAACATTTCTAGACTGGTCACCTATCTCACTGTTGTTTGTGAGATCTTCTGTTTTCAAATGGCTGTGTATATGCCTACATAACAACAGTCACTGCACCTCCCAGCAGTTCATTGTATATGAAGTGCTTTGAGATGTTCCTGAGGGACGTGACAAGACGCTGTATACAGGCAAGACTTTATTTTCTTTACAGGAGTTTACTGGGAGTGAGAACTTCCCAGACAATCCCCTGAGCAAAGATTTAATAAATTGATACTTGGATAAAGAAACACTGGAGGTTTAAATAAAACAAGAGGTGCAGAGACTGAATTCGAAGAGATCAGATTTAATAAATCAAGCAGTAATTTAATAAACTGGGATTTAAAGTTTTAATATCTTCACATTCAAAGTTAAAGATTTATTTATAAAAGGGAGAGTGAATAAGGAAATATTAACTAAATGTGGATGGGATTTATCAGCAAGTTCTAATTTAGAAAATCATGATATTTGTAAAGGTTTGGCAAATTGGCTTCATAAATCTGGGAGAGGGCTTTGTGCTTGTATTAGGGGAACTTTATTACACACTTGGTATCCCAGAGGATTCCCAAGTACTGATACTGTGAAGGTTTGGATTTTGAATCGCTTTGAAATGTAGTTCAATAGATACAGCAGCAAAACACTGCCAGAGATTATCCACATTATTTTTGCAGTCTTCTCCTCTTGACTCCAGAGGAAGTTACTGGTAATGGGATGTAGAACAGTAACTTGTAATAGATTATAGTACGGTGGACATGTAATGGGACTTTTTTCATTCATTCATGGGATGTGGGCGCCCCTAGTTGCCCCTTGAGAAGGTGGTGGCGAGCCTCCTTCTTGAACCGCTGCAGTCCGTGTGGTGAAGGTGCTCCCACAGTGCTGTTAGGGAGGGAGTTCCAGGATTTTGACCCAGCGACGATGAAGGATCGGCCGATATATTTCCAAGTCAGGATGGTGTGTGACTTGGAGGGGATCTTGGAGGTGGTGGTGTTCCCATGCGCCTGCTGCCCTTATCCTTCTAGTTGGTAGAGATTGCGGGTTTGGGAGGGATATGGTACAATAGGCTCATAATAATGGGATATAGAACAGTAACTTATACTAGGTTATAGTACGGTGGACTTGTAAAGGGATAAGATCCAGTGGGCTCGTAATGGGATATGATGTTCAGTACAAATGAACACTGGCTACGAGACAAAGCAGACTGATTCACTAACTAGCAAAACAGGACCACGACTGCCAACGTTCCCAAGCTTTGATTTTTTTTAAAGCTACATTCGCTTTTTAGCAGTGCGTGGGAAAGACAAGATACGTTGCAGAAACATTCTGGCAAAGACAGTGGTCAGGAGCTGGACGAGCCCGGCGTCGCACGGAAGATGTGAGCAGGCTGAAATAAAGAGGAAGCAGAAAGTGGCCAAGCGTAGCCTGAGGAGAACAACACCTCTCTCCCCCACCCCATCTCCCCCACCACCCCCTCAAAATCACAGAGCTCCTGCAGGAACAACAAGGCTGTGTCCTGCCAGAAAATAAAACACTTTCTGAGACGTCGCTTCATAAAAAGCAGCGGCTTCAGGTGGCCCGGCTCACTTGCCCCTCCTCCGGCCTGTTATCTAACTTCTAAGAGGGTCGTAAGAGTCGCTTTCCTTTTGAACCTTGAATCCACAGGCTGCCCGTGGATGAACTTTGTCCAAACAGTTTTTCAGCGGCGACCTTGACCCTCCCACTTGGGAAAGCAGGTTCTTGTCTGAATAATAAGTAATCCCACTCACTTCAGATCTCTGAGTGTGACTAAGCTAACTTTTAGTAAAACTTTAAGCCTCTGCTCATAAACCTGCCGCCGACACACACACACATTTAACTTACTCTCACCCCGACAAAACTTTTGCTCTCTCAATGTTTGAACTATTGTTTAATTCCCCTTTCGTGTTTTCTTTGTCCTTCAGATACAATGTCTGCTTGGTTTAGTGGACAGGGTTGCTGTTAAAAATCCCACGGCACTATTTCAAGGAAAGTAGAAATTCCGCCCAGTAATCGAACCAACATTCCTCCACAAACCAAAAGCATTGGTCATTCCTCTCATGGAGTCTTGCTGTGCGCAAAATGTCTGCCATTGTTCCCTACATAAAAACTTCAAAGTAATTGTTTATACGTGATAGCATTTCGAGATGTTTTTTGGAAAGACTTATTCAGGTGATATTCAACACAAGTCTTTCTCCCTTCCATTACAGCAATGTGATTAACAAGCAGTGCGGTAAGATGACTGAGCCGGTGACAGTGGGGCAGAGCTTCATAGGAACTTAGGAATTGCTAGCCGGTAAAAGACCAAGGTCCATCCACCTCACCTTCTGCCATCCTGGTAGTCAAATGAGACAACGATAATGGAGTTGTTGACTAATTATTACTATCAATCTCTAGGGGCCTCTTCAAAACTAGGGGCCCTAATTACAAGAAAGTTGCTAATAAATCCAATAGGGAAATAAGGAGAAATTTCTTTACCCAGAGGGTGGTTAGAATGTGGAATATAAATACTGTGGCAACAAGAGCAGGTCCGAGGCTGGGTATTCTGCGGCGAGTGTCTCACCTCCTGACTCCCCAAAACCTTTCCACCATCTACAAGGCACAAGTCAGGAGTGTGATGGAATACTCTTCACTTGCCTGGATGAGTGCAGCTCCAACAACACTCAAGAAGCTCGACACCATCCAGGACAAAGCAGCCCGCTGGATTGGCACCCCATCCACCACCTTAAACATTCACTCCCTCCACCACCGGCGCACCGTGGCTGCAGTGTGTACCATCTACAAGATGCACTGCAGCAACTCGCCAAGGTTTCTTCGGCAGCACCTCCCAAACCTGCGACCTCTACCACCCAGAAGGACAAGAACAGCAGGCGCATGGGAACACCACCACCTCCAAGTTCCCCTCCAAGTCACACACCATCCTGACTTAGAAGTATATCGCCGATCTTTCATCGCCGCTGGGTCAAAATCCTGGAACTCCCTCCCTAACAGCACTGTGGGAGCACCTTCACCACACGGACTGCAGCGGTTCAAGAAGGCAGCTCACTGCCACCTTCTCAAGGGCAATTAGGGATGGACAATAAATGCTGGCCTTGCCAACGATGCCCACATCCCATAAAACTAATTTTTTTAAAACTCGCTACCACAGGGAGTGGTCCAGGCAAATAACTTGGATGCTTTCAAAAGGAAACTAGACGAGTACGTGAGAGGAAAGGGGAATAGAACGATATGCTGAAAGGCTGAGATGAGGTAGATGGAATGGGAGGAGACGCGGGTGGAATATAATCACCAGCACAGACTGGCTGGGCCGAATGGCCTTTTTCCGTGCTGTATATTTTATGTATTTATATCAATGAGTCTACAACAGACCCAGACATGAGGCGAGGAAAACCCCCAGTGGTGGAGAGCTTTGGGAACCAGAGGTCCACAGTCACCTGTTCCTCCCGAGCGCGCTACACTCACCACACGTCCCGTCTCCAATTACTCATATATTGTGTCCCAAAATGTTATATCCAGAATGAAATCTATGTAATTGGCATGGAATTAATCAATACTAACTGCTTCTACCAACTCCCTACGGAGTCTGATCAAAGTAACGGAAATAAACATTGGGCGGTTTCTGCGGCCAATCTGAAACACCGGTTTTATGCCCCGGTGTTAAAATTGAAAATCGACCCCTGTGACTCTGGTGGCTCCAAGTAGCCCATCGAGGGGGCGATTCCCCGCACCAAACACACCCGCCCCCCACCTGCATCAGTGGAGGAGCATTGCCACGGGTGGTAAGTGAGGTAACGGCTCCTTCTGGCAATGAGTGCCGCTGTTTTTCTGAACGCAAGTGCATAGAGCGCTCAACCAATCAACAACAACAATTTACATTTATATAGTGCCTTTAAAACGTCCCAAGGTGCTTCACGGGAGTGTTGTCGAGCAAAATTTGACACCGAGCCACATAAGCAGATATTAGGACAAGTGACCAAAAGCTTGGTCAAAGAGGCAGGTTTTAAGGAGCGTCTTAATGGAGGAGAGAGAGAAGCGGAGAGGTTTAGGGAGGGAATTCCAGAGCTTAGGGCCCAGGCAGCTGAAGGCACGGCTGCCAATGGTGGAGCGAATAAACCAGGGAAGAGGAGCGTTGGCATTGAAAGTAGAAAGACTTGCATTTCTATAGCGCCTTCCACGAACTCAGAACGTCCCAAAGCGCTTTACAGCCAATGAAGTATTTTTGAAGCGGAGTCACTGTTGTAATGTAGGAAACGCGGCAGCCAATTTGCGCACAGCAAGCTCCCACAAACAGCAATGTGATAAATGACCAGATCTGTTTTTTAGTGATGCTGTTTGAGGGATAAATATTGGCCCCAGGACACCGGGGAGAACTCCCCCTGCTCTTCTTCAAAATAGTGCCTTGGGATCTTTTACATTCATCTGAGAGAGCAGACGGGACCTCAATTTAACGTCTCATCTGAAAGACGGCACCTCTGACAGTGCAGCACTCCCTCAGCACTGCACTGGGAGAGTCAGTTTAGATTTTGTGCTGGAGTGTCTGCTGTGGGACTTGAACTCACAGCCTTCATAGGCGAGCGTGCTACCCACTGAGCCACGGCTAACGCGATCAGCATTCACCCATCGGCAGAGCTCGGGGTTTTGTTTGAATGCTGGATTTTTTACTCTGGAATACTTCAGAGGCGAGGATTTGTGCTGCGGTCTTTAGAAATTATATGTTTTTCAGCAACAAACCCAGGCAGCGGCTCCTGACTGTTATGTTTGTTCCTAAGTTGTTTTGCGGTCTTGTAATATAAGAATAGAAAAGACGCCAGTCATAATTCAGCACATATTTCACAGACCCCTTTAACAGAGGGAATAAAAGCCAGGCCGCACCATACTTATCCCATCCCCCAGGGCGGACTCCAGCTGCAGCCCATGGGAAGGCCGTGCCAAGTGGAGATTTATGAAGCCCATTGTGGTGCGGTAGAGCCCTCTTCTGACCTTTGCTAGAATTGCAGCAAGTGCCAAAACTCGGTGGAATCCTGTCACTGCAGTTACTTGATTGGGTAACTGGTTTTACTTCGAGTTAACTTCGCCCGTTGCTGAGCTGGGAAATGTGCCGCCCAGTATTCCTCCCTACGGAAACTTGAGGTCATCCAAAACTCTACAGCCCGTGTCCTAACTCGCACCAAGTCCCGTTCGCCCATCACCCCTGTGCTCACTGACCTACATTGGCCCCCGGTTAAGCAGCGCCTCGATTTCAAAATTCTCATCCTTGTTTTCAAATCCCTCCATGGCCTCGCCCCTCCCTATCTCTGCAATCTCCTCCAGCCCCACAACCCCCCGAGATATCTGCGCTCCTCTAATTCTGGCCTCTTGAGCATCACTGGTTATAATCATTCAACCATCAGTGGCCGTGCCTTCTGTTGCCTGGGCCCTAAGCTCTGGAATTCCCTGCCTAAACCTCTCCACCTCGCTACCTCTCTTCCCTTATTTAAGATGCTCCTTAAAACCTAACTCTTTGACCAAGCTTTTGGTCACCAGCCCTAATTTATCCTTATGAGTCTAGGCTGAGTTTGCTGACCTCAGGCAAGACAGTCACTCAACCGCAACAACAATGACTTGCATTTATATAGCGTCTTAAACATAGTAAAACATCCCAAGGCGCTTCACAGAAGCGATTATCAAACAAAATGTTGACACCGAGTCACACAGGAGATATTAGGACAGGTGACCAAAAACTTAGTCAAAGAGGTCGGTTTTAAGGAGCGACTTAAAGGAGGAGAGAGAGGCGGAGAGGTTTAGGGAGGGAATTCCAGAGCTTAGGGCCCAGGCAGCTGAAGGCACAGCCACTGATGATGGAGCAATTAAAATTGGGGATGCGCAAGAGGCCAGAATTGGACGCACACTGAGATCTCGGAGGGTTGTGGCAATGTTCCCTCTCATTTTTTTTCCGTGCGCGGTCCCTTTAACTGGCCACGCGGCCCATTCAAATTTTCACGCTTGCGCGGTTTCTTCCATATAAAAGCCGGTGAGTGGCCTGTGCGGGACCTCCAGACCGCTGCGTGGCCGCGCAACCTCGCGGCAACGTTGGTTGTGGGCTGGAGGAGATTACAGAGATAGGGAGGGGCAAGGAGGCCATGGAGGGATTGGAAAACAAGGATGAGAATTTTAAAATTGAGGCGTTGCTTAACCGGGAGTCAATGTAGGTCAGCGAGCACAGGGGTGAAATATACAGCGCCTTGGACATAATTAAAACATCCCAATGCGCTTCACAGGAGTGATTATCAGACGAAATAAAATGACACAGAACCATATAAGGAGATATTAGGACAGGTGAGCAAAACCTTGGCCAAAGAGGCAGATTTTCCGGAGCCTCTTAAAGCAGGAAAGAGAGGTGGAGAGAGAATTCCCGAACTTAGGGCCGAGACAGCAAATGGCCGCAGCATCCCTGGGTTAGACGGATGAAATATCGGCCAAGACTCCTGATCCTGGTTATTACCTCTATATGTACTTGTCCTTATAACCCTCACGCCCAACCCAGTATTGACCCAACCTCTACCAGAAACAGTGCAAGCAGAATCCATTATGGCTTTTAAAAGGAAAATGGATAAATACTTGAAAAAGAAAAACACAAAAGCGGTGCGAGGATAGGAGAGAGGTCTGAGTAGGTCGCGCTTTCAGGGACACAGGTACTTCATTGACTGTAAAGGGTTTTGGGGCGTCATGAGGACATGGACGGCGCTGTATAACTAACTGCAGGTGCTTTCTTCACTTCGGTATAAGATACCAATCACCAATAGCACCATGGGATCTTTTACGTCCGCCTGAGAGAGCAGACAGGGCCGCGGTTATCGGTTTCATCTGAAAGACGGCACCTCCGACAGTGCAGCACTCCCTCAGCACTGCACCGAGAGTGTCCACTGGGATTATGGGCTCGAGTCTCTGGAGTGGGGACTACGAGCCCATGACCTTCCTGACTCAGAGGAGGAGAGCGCGAGTCACTGAGCAATGGCTGACACCACGTTCCTCTCCTGCCCTACTGCAACACCCGATGGGTCAGTGCTCTCATCCTTCACAGCTAAAGGCTTATTAGCAATAAATCTGATTAAAAACAATAGGAAAAAAATGACCATAACTGCTGGAGGTGGCGGGACTGTGCAGTAAAAAGCTACAATAAAAGGATGCGACTGAACGGAGGCAGACAGTATTCTGTCGAAATGGACTCAGAGGCTTAGGGCCAGGAATCTGCTCTGTAGTAAATTAATAAATTAGCAACACATTCTGTTTCTTTTCCCCTTTGTGGAATGAAATATAGAATGTTAGTATTGAGAGTCAATGGAGACAGAAGCCAACACTTACTCTTGGCTCAATCAATGCCGGTGAATAATGTACTCAGCAGGAAAAATGAGGGGAAGTGTGTTATAGTGGGTGAGTGCCGCTGTGCAGACAGCGACTCCGCTGGTTATGAATGATGTGGCCTGCGCCAGAGAAGGCAGAAAGCTAATTAAAACAGGAGGCAGGGGCTTTAATTAGAATCAGCCCCCGTCCCATTCCGGCATCGAACTCTGTGTATCGTTCACTGTGGCACCTTGATAATCGTCGGACGTGTTTGGGTCACATTGTTAATCTGTTGGATGTGATTGTCTTCGAGTTTGCCGAAAGTTACTTTTTCTTTCTGTTTAGCTTTCTTGTTATATTTGTGCAGTCACTTGGAAGTATATCGGCCGTTCCTTCATCGTCGCTGGGTCAAAATCCTGGGACTCCCTCCCTAACAGCACTGTGGGAGCACCTTCACCACACGGACTGCAGCGGTTCAAGAAGGCGGCTCACCACCACCTTCTCAAGGGCAATTAGGAATGGGCAATAAATGCTGGCCTTGCCAGCGACGCCCACATCCCAGGAACGAATAACAAAAAAGTCACTCATCACCCCCTCCCGCCCCCCTCCCCCCAGCTCCACCCCCACCCCCAGCTCCACCCCCACCCCCGGTTGCCAACTCTGGTTGGATGTATTCCTGGAGGTTCCATCACATGACCTCCCACCTCCAACTGCTATTGCTCGCCCAACACTTCCCTCCTTCCCACGGCCAATCGGAAAGCGAACAGACTCTTCGTTACCCGATTGGATGGTTCTGTCAGACAAACGGCCTTTTTTCCGATATTTCTATAACAAATAAAGTGTTCAAAGAATTTTTTTTTAACAGGCCCCCCCCCCCCCCCCCGATGATTTATCTCCTGGAATGGCTTCCAGCAGTGTCCGGGAGATTCATCTTCAATTCCTGGAGACTCCAGGCCAACCCTGGAGGGTTGGCTACTCTACCCCACCCCCGCCCTCTGCATGTGACGAGTCACTGATGGAGTTCAGTTCCATAGGTGGGGCAGGGGTGCTGTGCCTCACCCACAGTGCTGGAGTGGGTATTATTGTGTCAGCTGTGGCTCAGTGGCTAACACTCTCGCCCCTCTGAGTCTGAAGGCTGTGGGTTCAAACCCCACTCCAGAGACTCGAGCACATAATCCAGGCTTGATGCTCCCAGTACAGTGCTGAGGGAGTGCTGCACTGTCGGAGGTGCCGTCTTTTGGATGAGACATTAAACTGAGGCCCCGTCTGCTCTCTCAGGTCGATATAAAAGATCCCACGGCCACTATTTCGCTGAAGAGTTCTCCCCGGTGTCCTGGTCTATATTTATTCCTCAACCATCATCATTAAAACAGATTATCTGGTCATTTATCACATTGCTGTTTGTGGGAGCTTGCTGTGCACAAATTGGCTGCCGTGTTTCTTACATTACAACAGTGACTCCACTTCAAAAGTACTTAATTGGCTGTAAAGTGCTTTGGGACGTCCTGAGGTTGTGAAAGGCGCTATATAAATACAAATTCTTTCTTTTTCTTTCATTATTGTGATTCTTGGTGGGTTATTTAACCAAGAACAGAGGCAAGCGCACATCTGGTATTTTCCAACAAAGGGGTGGGGAGTCATTGGAGTGGGACAGTAGCTGACTTTACTCCATCCGAATCCACGGATCCACTGACAAACACTGAAACGCCCCTACCTACAGCTTCCATCCCCAGCTGACCTCAGCTGGGGTGACACTGACGGGAGAGGGGATTGGAATTGCCTCGAGCGAGGGACGGAAAATTCAGCCAGGGTTCCTGCTCCTGATCACTATCCAGTGAAAGCTCCCTCCACCCCCGCTGGAAGGTGCACGGGGGGGGGGGGGGCGGACATCAGATTAGGACAGGATCGGACTCTGCGTGTGATGCCACCGCTGCCGAATAGCCTGCAAGCGCTCACGCATGAGTAAATGGCCATTTGGGTGAGACCAGCCAATGACTGTGGTGCAATGTTTTAGCAAGACTCAAGTTCCTTCAGCAGAGAAGGTCGATGGGATGGGACGCAGAGTGATCGTAGATTGATAAGAACATAAGTATTAGGAGCAGGAGTCGGCCATACGGCCCCTCGAGCCTGCTCTGCCATTCAGTAAGATCATGGCTGATCATCGACCTCAACTCCACTTTCCTGCGCGATCCCCATATCCCTTGATTCCCCTAGAGTCTAAAAATCTATCGATCTCAGCCTTGAATAGACTCAAGGTTGAGATCAGGTTCGAAGGGCCGAATGGCCTACTCCTGCTCCTATTTTTCTATATTTTTTCTATGTTTCAACAACTGAGCAACCACAGCCCTCTGGGGCAGAGAATTCCAAAGATTCAACCCCCTCTGAGTGAAGAAATTCCTCCTCATCTCGGTCTTAAATGGCCGTCCCCTTATTCTGAGACTGTGACCCCTGGTTCTAGACTCTCCGGCCAGGGGGAAACAGCCTCTCAGCATCTACCCTGTCAATTTTATACATTTCAATGGGAGAACGATACAGCACAGAAGGAGGCCATTCGGCCCATCGTGCCTGTGCCGGCTAGTCTCCAGCATCAATCCGATTGGCGACACCCACAGAAATACGTGCTCAGTGAGCGTCAACTCAGTTTGAAGTGTCAACGTGAACAGATACTGTTCATCGCCAGGCGTTTGATACAAAAGTACTTTTTATTTTTGTGGGAAATCTCTCCCCCCAAAAAGCTGTTGGGGCTGGGGATCAATTGAAAATTCCAAAACTGAGATTGACAGATTTTTGTTCGGCAGGAGTTACACAACCAAGGCGGATAGTTGAGAGTTAAGATACAGATCAGCCGTGATCTCATTGACTGGCGGGACAGGCTCGAGGGGCTGAATGGTCTCCTCCCGTTCCTGTGTTCCAATAGATTTGCTGCTTGAATCTGCTCAGTTAAAAATGCGGGTTGTATTCTACCACGTAGAATAAAATAGAGAGGAATGGCAGAAAAAGAAATACTCGGGATGTGTCTAGACAGCAGGAAATAGGGTGAAAAGGGTTATTCACAGGCTTGAGGAGGATGAGACCTGAGATAATTTAACAAGCAGTAGTTGCAAGGGGAATAGAAACCTTGTTAAATGTTTATTAGGAGCCGGTTACGAGTCAGAGCCAGAGACACCCTGTGTGTGGAGGGTGGGAAAATAGGGTGGGACAGCACTGTGGGTCAATCAGATAGCATGTTTCTTTATTTTTTGTGTTCATTTATTTTGTTATCTTCTGATCAGCAAGAATCGTGCATTCCACTGCATGTACATAGAAGGCGATAGATTTTCGCGTCAGCTTCATGTTCCAAGGATGCTCAATTGTGTTGCAGTCACCACCTCCCTTCGTGATTAGAATCACGGAATCATAAAATGACACAGCACAGAAGGAGGCCATTCGGCCCCTCGTGCCTGTGCCGGCTCTTTGAAAAAGCTCTCCAATCAGTCCCACTCCCCCTGCTCTTCCCCCATAGCCCTGCAAATTTTTTCCCTTCGAGTATTTATCCAATTCTCTTTTGAGTGTTACTATTGAATCTGCTCCCACCGCCCTTTCAGGCAGCGCATTCCAGATCACAGCAAAATGTTTGTATAAAGTGTAAAAAATGTTTCCTCATCTCGCCTCTGGTTCTTTTGCCAATCACCTTAAATCTGTCTCCTCTGTTTACCGACCCTTCTGCCACTGGAAACATAGAAACATAGAAGATAGGAGCAGGAGTAGGCCATTCGGCCCCTCCAGCCTGCTCCGCCATTCAATGGGATCACGGCTGATCATCCAAATTCAGTACCCTGTCCCTGCCTTCTCCCCATATCCCTTGATCCCTTTAGCCTTGAGAAATATATCCAACTCCTTCTTGAATATATTTAATGAATTGGCCTCTACAGCCTTCTGTGGTAGAGAATTCCACAGGTTCACCACTCTCTGGGTGAAGAAATTCCTCCTCATCTCTGTCCTAAATGGTTTACCCCTTATCCTTAGACTGTGACCCCTGGTTCTGGACAGTTTCTCCTTACTTACTCTGTCAAAATCATTCATGAATTTGAACACCTCTATCAAATCTCCCCTTAACCTGCTCGGCTCTAAGGAGAACAACCCCAGCTTCTCCAGTCTCTCCACATAACTGAAGTCCCTCATCCCTGGAACCATTCTAGTAAATCTCCTCCGCATCCTCTCTCAGGCCTTGACATCCCTCCTAAAGTGTGGTGCCCAGAATTGACACAATACTCCAGCTGAGGCCTAACCAGTGTTTTATAAAGATTCAGCATAACCTCCTTGTTTTTGTACTCTATGCCTCTATTAATAAAGCCAAGGATCCCATATGCTTTTTTAACAGCCTTCTCCACTTGTCCTGCCATCTTCAAATATTTGTGTACATACACTCCCAGGTCTCTCTGAATCTGCACCCCCTTTAAAGATAACTAATTGCTATCCCAATTGTTATAAATTTATTAGCAACTCTGCTCCCCTGATGGCTCATTGGGTCAGTCTTCCACACACAGGGAAATCCCTCTCCAGGGACTTGAGCACAAAATCCAGGCGGACACTCCCCAGCGCAGTACTGAGGGAGGGCTTTTCACTGGCGATCGGAAGCAGGAACTCTGACTGACTGTTCCCATCCTGAGCCCAAATCACTGAAGCAAAGTGTAGTGCTGCCTGAGATCAGCAAATTCAACATGGCCCCCGTACCACACCAGGTAGTGCGCCTACAAACAGACTCAGCAGGGGAGATTCTAACTCTCCTATTTGACTGAAATTTGTACCTTGTCAGCAAGTTGCAATTTTCTTGAGAGTGCCTTGGATGCTGTACCTCGGGAAGATCCTGCAATCACAAGAACATTTATACAGGATGAGTATTAGAAGGAGAAAAGCTTCCATTTCTCCAGCGCCTTTCACGACCATCGGCCGTCTCAAAGCGCTTTACAGCCAATGAAGTACTACCTTCCCGCACTATCCCCATATCCCTCGATTCCCTTCGTTCCAAAAAATTTATCAACCTCTGTCTTGAATATAGTCAATGACTGAGCATCCACAGCTCTCTGGGGCAGATCAGCCATGATCTCATTAAATGGCAGAACAGGCTCGAGGGGCCGAATGGCCTACTCCTGCTCCTATCTTCTATGTTTCTATGTAGAGAATTCCAAAGATTCACAATCCTTTGATTGAAGAAATTTCTCCTCATCTCAGCCCTAAATGGCCGACCCCTTATTCTGAGACTGTGACCCCTGGTTCTAGATTCCCCAGCCAGGGGAAACCTTTTCTCAGCATTAACCCTGTCAAGCCCCTTAAGAATTTTATATGTTTCTATGAGATCACCTCTCATTGGGAGTGGACCTTTGGCGTAGCGGTAGCATCCCCGCCGCTGGGCCAGAAGACGTAGGGTTTCGAACCCCGCTCCAGACAGTCCCGGCAAGTGGAGTCGGAGCTCCGGCCCTAAATTCTGGGTTGACATCCAGCGGGATACTTGTGTCCATGGGTGTGGGTGGCCCCCCCCCCTCGTATGGGTTGTGGGAGCCCGTAAAACCCTCCTGCCATAGGACTAACCACCCTAATGGCTGGTACGAAGATGGTTACGGTCACGGAAGGAGCGTTAATCGCGGCCAGAAATCCTTCCACCACTTCATACAGTTCCCCAAAGGGAACAGTGTGAAGACACGTACGACGACGACCTCTCATTCATCTAAACTCTAAAGAATATAGACCTAGTCTACTCACTCTCTCCTCATAGGGCAATCCCCTCATCCCAGGAATCAGTCTAGTGAACCTTTGCTGCACTCCCTGTAAGGCAAGTATGTCTTTCCTTAGGTAAGGAGACCAGAACTGTACACAGTACTCCAGGTGTGGTCTCACCAATGCCCTGTATAGTGTCAGCTGTGGCTCAGTTGGTAGCGCACTCACCTCTGAGTCAGAAGGTTGTGGGTTCAAGTCCCACTCCAGAGACTTAAGCACATAAAGCTGGGCTGACACCCCCAGTGCAGTGCTGAGGGAGTGCTGCACTGTCGGAGGTGCCATCTTTCAGATGAGACGTTAAACCGAGGCCCCGTCTGCTCTCTCAGGTGGAAGTAAAAGATCCCAAGGCACCATTTTGAAGAAGAGCCGGGGAGTTCTTCCTGGGTCAATATTTATCCCGCAATCGACATAACAAAAAAACTGTTGATTTGGCCATTATCACATTGCTGTCTGTGGGAGCTTGCTGTGTGCAAATTGGATGCTGCGTTTCCCACATTACAACAGTGACAGTACT
Source organism: Somniosus microcephalus (assembly GCF_052327205.1). Lineage (NCBI taxonomy): Eukaryota > Metazoa > Chordata > Chondrichthyes > Squaliformes > Somniosidae > Somniosus > Somniosus microcephalus. Next base: position 7,152,664 of record NC_141010.1, read on the forward strand.
TCATTGGCTGTAAAAGTGCTTTGAGATGGTTGTGAAAGGTGCTATATAAATGCAAGTCAAATGTGGGCATCAATTTGCGCACAGCAAGATCCCACAAACAGCAATGTGATAAATGACCAGGATCATCTGTTTTAGGTGTTGGTTGGGAGATAAATTTTGGCCAGGACACTGGAGAGAACTCCCCTGCTCTTCTTTGGGACCTCGGTTTAACGTCTCATCCGAAAGACGGGGCTGGCTCAAGCCTCTGGAGCCAGGGCTTGAACCCATGATCGTCTGACTCAGAGGCGAGAGAGTGATATCACTGAGGCACAGCCTCTTCCTGCTGCCTACATCCTCGTTGTGTTGAAACCAGGACCCATCTCCTACGCTATGTGTACCTTCGCATCAGAGGCCAGGAGAGAAACAGTGTCTGTTTACGAACACACAAAGAATGTTCCTCCAGCCTGTCCCACACAATGGTGATGGCTTGTGCTTCACGATATCTACACTCCCCAGTCCCCACCCTGCCTAAACGCCATGTGATCTCCTGGGAGAGGTGAAACAACAGACAAAAAAAAATTTGGTGGGAAAAAATATGGGAAATTCCTCTCCGAAGTCCGAAACCCCTCCCACGCCCCCACTACCCCTTTAACACTTCAAACCATGGTGTGTTCACTGAACACGGATTTCTGTGGGTGTAGCCTATGGGATTGGCACAACTACATTAACCATGAGTGAGAGAAAATTCAACCTGGTACTCTTAACAATTTTAGGCCTTTTGCACATTATCTCACTTTCCGCTCTCATCCGCATACACTGCCAGTCCAAACCTCCCGCCCTATAGTGAGACAGAGAGTGTCAGTGACGCTAATCTACCCAGTCTAGAGGCACGACATGAAAGAGAGTCCTCCGGAGGAAGAGGTTTCTTGAAGGGACAGTGCACTTCCTATGATCTAAGTTTTCATTTTGTCTCTTCATTCATAACGAGTTCCTGTCATTAATCTTTGACATCGTAATGCCCTTTTCCAGTCGGCGCAAAGTGAGATTCAGATAAAAACGCTTTGATGGTTTACAAAAGCCAGTTGCAGCACAGAATGTGTTTTATTAACTATCACGAGGAACATTTCTAGAATGATCTTTCTGCGTTGACCGGCCTGTCTTCGGTGTAATAAATTCAGATTACAGTCTCCATCTGTGAACGGTGCAGGAAAGGTTCACATGTTAGTATTTTCCTTTATTTCGAGAATACTGCAGGCTCTGAACCAGGCGAAAAGCTTCCATTCGCACCCTTTGCTCTCATTGGCTGCCACATTTCCTACATTACAACAGTGACTAAACTTCAAAAAGTACTTCATTGGCTGTAAAGCGCTTTGGGACATCTGGTGGTCGTGAAAGGCGCTGTAGAAATCCAAGTCTTTCTTTCTTTCCTCGCCTCCTAAAGGCACTGGATCGCGCTGGGCCGTGAGGGGAGCTTTTCCACGTCAGTGCTCCAGGTGAGGAGGAATTTCTTCACCCAGAGAGTGGTGAACCTGTGGAATTCTCTACCACACAAGGCAGTTGAGGCCAACTTATTAAATATATTCAAGAAGGAGTTAGATATATTTCTTAAGGCTAAAGGGATCAAGGGGTATGGGGAGAAAGCAGGGACCGGGTACTGAGTTTGGATGATCAGCCATGATCTCATTGAATGGCGGAGCAGGCTCGAGGGGCCGAATGGCCTACTCCTGCTCCTATCTTCTATGTTTCTATGTTTCCAGACACAAGCCAGGATTGAATATCGGGAAATTGCGTGCGGGATACTTGTGACTTTCTATAGCCATTAAAATCCCGGGCTGGGATGTGGAATTTCCCCAGTATACTGTCCCGGTGTGTGGCCGGAGCACTGAACCTGTAGCTCCAACACCTCATCCATGTTACCACTCCTCGTGTGCGCGGCCCAACCGTGAGCGTCAGTGGGTTTTTCAACAACAACAAAAACTTGCATTTATACAGCACCTCTAATGTAGTAAAACAGCCCAAGGCGCTTCACAGGAGCGATTATCAGACCAAAAAATGACACCGGGTCACATAAGGAGACGGACTCACAAGGAACCTTCCTTTGGAGCCGCGCGGCCACACAGCGCTCGGGAAGACGGTGAGCCGGCTTTTAAATAGAAAAACTCCACGTGCGCGGAATTTTGAATGGGCCGTGCAGCCCGTTAAAGGGGGCCGTGCGGACCAAAAAAAATTGACAGGGAACGTTGCCCACAAGTATGCGTTTACACAACACGCTCACAAGTATGCATCTACACACATGTGCACACATTGACATGAATCAGTCATTTATGAAAGAAAGACTTATGAAATAATACTGAGCGACCTACGGGTGGCACTGTCCAGGGAGAGTATAAATACTCGGGCACGGGCCCAGCTTGCGCAGGACATTCTTAACAGGAACTAGTGAAGGACACAACTAGACCTCCATGTTGTAAAACAGTTGATTAAAGCTTTGTTTAACGCTTAGACCAAGTGCCTAGTAGTTTTCTTACATCACACATGTCAAATCATAATCACATTTATGCATATGCAGAGACACATGCGTGTGGACACATGGTACACGCTGCCTCTTTTATTGATTGGTTTTTTTTGAGGGGGTGCATTTGTCATGTGTTCTGACTGAAAGCAGGACAGCAACCTGCCCACATTGTTGGAGAGGGCAGGGCAGCGTCCTGGGCCCAACCATCTTCAGCTGCTCCATCAATGACCCCTTCCCTCCAACACAGGGTCAGGAGTGGGGAGGTTCGCTGATGACTGCACAGTGTTCGGTTCCACGCGCACCTCCTCAGATAATGAAGCAGTCCGTGCCCGCACGCAGTGAGACCTGGACAGCATTCAGGCTTGGGCTGATAAGTGGCAGGTAACATTCTTAATCCTGAGCACCAGTTCAAGCTAATCCTGCTGGATAAGACAACCTAGGTAGAAACTGGTAAAAGGCTGACGCCAGGAAGCACTTCTTCACAGAAAGTGTGATTAATAGCTGGAATAGCTTTCAGCATAAAGAATGAAAGACTTGAATTTCTATAGCGCCTTTCACGACCACCGGATGTCTCAAAGCACTTTACAGCCAATGAAGTACTTTTTTGAAGTGCAGTCACTGTTGTAATATAGGAAACGTGGCAGCCAATTTGCACACAGCAAGCTCCCACAAACAGCAATGTGAAAATGACCAGATAATCTGTTTTTGTGATGTTGATTGAGGGATAAATATTGGCAGTAGCAGTATGTTTGTGTGTGTGTGTGCTAGGCCGATGTAGCAGAGCCTGGTCTCCAATCATCTTGGATCCCCTTGCCATTGGACCAAGACCTTGCTCTGTCAAGCCCGTGTGGTAGCTGGTGTGCAACGGCCATCCCACGTTAAAAGAATTCACGCACAGGCATCTGCCACCCTTTAAAATGAAGTTTGGGACCTGGAATGTCAGGACCCTCATGGACAACCCCAACAGTGACAGACCGGAACGCCGTACTGCTATCGTTGCCCGGGAGCTCAGACGTTTCGACATAGACATCGCCGCTCTAAGTGAGACCCGGCGGGCAGGGGAAGGCCAGCTCAAGGAGCAAGGTGGTGGTTACACCTTCTTCTGGAAAGGCAAACCTGAAGAAGAACACTGCCTCCATGGGGTAGGCTTCACCATAAAAAATGAACTGGTTGGGCGTCTCAGAGACTCCCCTAGTGGTAGAAACAAGCGCCTCATGACTCTTCGGCTCACCCTAGCCCGAAACCAGTGCGCTACGGTCATCAGTGCGTACGCCCCAACACTGGAAGCCACAGACAAGACCAAAGAGGAATTCTACTCCAGCCTCGAACAATCCCTGTCCCGAGTCCCAATGGGCGACAAGCTAATCCTCCTTGGGGACTTCACCGCCAGAGTTGGAAAGGACACAGACCTCTGGAGAGGTGTGATCGGCAGAGAGGGGGGTAGGGAAAGCCAACTCCAATGGTACCCTCCTCCTGTCGAAATGCTTAGAACATGGCCTCGTCATAAACAACACCTTGTTCTGGCAGAGAGACAAGTACAAGGCTTCATGGCAGCACCCTCGTTCCAAGCACTGGCACCTGCTGGACTACGTCATCGTCCGAGCGAGGGACCGCAAGGACATCTGCATCACCCGCGTCATGACAGGAGCTGATGACTGCTGGACAGACCACCGCCTAATCCGCTCTGTCATCTCCATCAACATAGCCCCAAAACAACGGCGGCAACAGAAACAATGCCGCAGGAAAATCAACGCTGGAGCACTCAAAGACCCCGCTAAGAAAGCCCTATTCAGCCTGCGCCTCACAAACAACCTGTCAACTCCCAGTGATGCAGAGACACAGAGTGTCCACAGCGTCTGGTCTGCACTCAAGGCCTCCATAATCAGCACATGTGAAGAGACGCTCGCTCGGTCAATATTGGCCAGGAGACCAGGGATAACTCCCCTGCTCTTCTTCGAAATAGTGGCCGTGGGATCTTTTATGTCCACCTGGGAGAGCAGATGGGGCCTCGGTTTAAATGTCTCATCTGAAAGACGGCACCTCCAACAGTGCAGCACTCCCTCAGTACTACCCCTCCAACAGTGCAGCGCTCCCTCAGTACTGCCCCTCCGGCAGTGCGGCGCTCCCTCAGTACTGCCCCTCCGACAGTGCAGCACTCCCTCGGTACTGCCCCTCTGACAGTGCAGCGCTCCCTCAGTGCTGCCCCTCTGACAGTGCAGCACTCCCTCAGTACTGCCCCTCTGATAGTGCAGCGCTCCCTCAGTACTGCCCCTCCGACAGTGCAGCACTCCCTCAGTACTGTCCCTCCGACAGTGCGGCGCTCCCTCAGTACTGCCCCTCCGACAGTGCAGCACTCCCTCAGTACTGCCCCTCCGACAGTGCAGCCCTCCCTCAGTACTGCCCCTCCGACGGTGCGGCGCTCCCTCAGTACTGCCCCTCCGACAGTGCAGCGCTCCCTCAGTACTGCCCCTCCGACAGTGCAGCACTCCCTCAGTACTGCCCCTCCGACAGTGCAGCGCTCCCTCAGTACTGTCCCTCTGACAGTGCAGCACTCCCTCGGTACTGCCCCTCCGACAGTGCAGCGCTCCCTCAGTGCTGCCCCTCTGACAGTGCAGCACTCCCTCAGTACTGCCCCTCCGATAGTGCAGCACTCCCTCAATACTGCCTCTCCGACAGTACAGCGCTCCCTCAGTACTGCCCCTCCGACAGTTCAGCGCTCCCTCAGTACTGCCCCTCCGACAGTGCAGCACTCCCTCAGTACTGTCCCTCCGACAGTGCGGCGCTCCCTCAGTACTGCCCCTCCGACAGTGCAGCACTCCCTCAGTACTGCCCCTCCGACAGTGCACTGCTCCCTCAGTACTGCCCCTCCGACGGTGCGGCGCTCCCTCAGTACTGCCCCTCCGACAGTGCAGCGCTCCCTCAGTACTGCCCCTCCGACAGTGCAGCACTCCCTCAGTACTGCCCCTCCGACAGTGCAGCGCTCCCTCAGTACTGCCCCTCCGACAGTGCAGCGCTCCCTCAGTACTGCCCCTCCGACAGTGCAGCACTCCCTCAGTACTGCCCCTCCAACAGTGCACTGCTCCCTCAGTACTGCACTGGAGTGTCAGCCTGGATTATGTGCTCAAGTCCCTGGAGTGGGGCTTCAGCCCACGACCTGTTGACTCAGAGGCGAGTGTGCTGCCCACTGAGCCATGGCTGACACTAAAGTGATGATGGCAAAAACTCTGGAATCATTCAAGTTAAATGTTGTGATCTGAGGGGGTCAGGGGAGGCTATGTTCTGTGGAAAGATGAACTAGACGGGCTGAACAGCCTCATCTGTAATTGTGAACCAGGAAGAAGGAAAAAGTTCCCAAACAGAATTTTAGGAAACAATCCCAACTCCAGTAAAGCTTGTTTTGTGTAGATCATCATCATTTCGGGGAAGGAAATATTTCTCACAGCAACAAGAACTTGTATTTATATAGCGCCTTTAACATAGTAAAACATCCCAGGGCGCTTCACAGGAGCGTTATAAAACAAAATTTGACACCGAGTCACATAAGGAGATATTAGGGCAGGTGACCAAAAGCTTGGTCAAAGAGGTAGGTTTTAAGGAGCGTCTTAAAGGAGGAGAGAGAGAGGTGAAGAGGTTTAGGGAGGAAATTCCAGAGCTTAGAGCCACGGCAGCTGAAGGCACGGCCGCCAATGGTGGAGCGATTAAATCGGGGATGCGCAAGAGGCCAGACTTGGAGGAGCGCAGAGACCTCGGAGGGTTGTGGGGCTGGAGGAGATTATAGAGATATAAGGAGAGACCAGGCCATGGAGGGATTTGAAAACAAGGATAATCATTTTTAAATCGAGGCGTTGCTTAACTGGGAGCCAATGTAGGTCAGCGAGCACAGGGGTGATGGTTGAGCGGGACCTGGTATGAGTTAGGACACGGGCAGCAGGGCTTTGGATGAGCTCACGTTTATGGAGGGTGGAAGATGGAAGGCCGGCCAGGAGAGCGTTGGAATAGTCAAGTCTGGAGGTAAGAAAGGCAGAAATGAGGGTTTCAGCAGCGGATGACCTGAGGCGGGGTTGAGTAGGGTGAAGTTACGGAGGTGGAAATAGGCGATCAAACAGAAGGTGCTAATTGACAGTAGGAACAAGCCTTTTCTGGGAACTTTACAAGGGTGCGATGTCCCTTTAAATACAGGCCTATAAACAACTCATCAAACCTGGCAGATCCGAAAGTCAGAGGAGATTTTTTTTCCATGTTGCCTTGGTGTTGAGCTGATTGGCAGCCAGGACAGGAAACAGAACCCATTGCCTTAGATCTTATTAACCTCCACTGAGTTACAATGACAAAGTAAATATGTAGATATGTTTCTTGATTTATTTTTGCATTTGGCTAAGATGTGCAACCATGTGTTAGTCTATTTGTTTGTGTGTATACCTGTATGCGTAGTTACAAAAAGGATATAGAAGCACTGGGTAAAGTGCAGAAAAGATTTACAAGCATGACACCAGAACTGAAAGATTCTAGCTATCAGGAAAGACTGAACAGGCCGGGGCTCTTTTCTCGAGAAAAAGAGAAAGCCGAGGGGTGACCTGATAGGGATCTTTAAAATTATGAAAGGGTTCTATAGGATAGACGTAGAGAAGATGTTTCCACTTGTGGGGAGACCAGAACAAGATACAAGATAGTCACTAATAAATCCAATAGGGAATTCAGGAGGAACTTCTTTACCCAGAGAGTGGTGAGAATGTGGAACTCGCTACCACAGGGAGTGGTTGAGGCAAATAGTATAGATGCATTTAAGGGGAAGCTAAATAAATGCATGAGGGAGAAAGGAATAGAAGGGTATACTGATAGGGTGAGGTGAAATAGGGTGGGAGGAGGCTCGTGTGGAGCATAAACGCCGGTACAGACCTGTTGGGCCGAATGGCCTCTTTTTGTGCTGTACGTTCTATGTAATGTAGGTGTGCCTGTGTACGTGTTTATGTGTGTGTATGTGTATGTGTCTCTGTTTGTGTAGGCATTTATGGAGGTGTGTGTATGTGTGTGTGTATTGGGGTGTGTATTAGTGTGTGTGTGTCTTGGTGTGTGTATTGGTGTGTGTGTGTATATTGGTGTGTGTATTGGTGTGTGTGTGTGTATTGGGGTGTGTATTGGTGTGTGTGTGTATATTGGGGTGTGTATTGGTGTGTGTGTGTGTATTGGTGTGTGTGTGTCTATTGGTGTGTGGGTGTGTGTATTGGTGTGTGTGTGTGTCTATTGGTGTGTGTGTGTGTGTGTGTGTTGGTGTGTGTGTGTATTGGTGTGTGTGTTTAAGTGTATTTATGTAGGTGTATGTCCAAAAACTGTATGCATTTGCGTGATTATGGTCACTGATTAGTTTGTTGACTCAATATTCTATTAGATCTTCACAAGTGTATGTTTAAGGTCCAAAACAATGAGTTCTAAATCAAGTGGCAAGAGCACATTTGGAAGTGGGACGTAAGCGGAGGGGATTAGTGACAATAGAGGCAACGATTTTTGCCCTCCACTTCTCTCCTCTCCTGATGGTTCTGCCTCAGCCTGGGGCACCTGTACCACAGGCAGCTCCCCCGAGCAATCATTCTCCATGTGTCAGCACAGACGGTGAGTGTTGATGGGGAGAGGGTTCGGCTGTGACCCTCACGGTCTAATAGCCTCTCAGTACTAACTGTCCGGGTTAACAGGTAACAACAGCCCAGGGGTTGAAGCATCGGGGCTGCACAGACTCCATGCCCCAAGAGGAGAGGAGGGAAGAGCAAAACAATTAAATAGGTCAAGAAATTAATTTCTGTTTACTTTTAATAATTTGGAAGGATTCTTATCAGCAAACCTTAATCAGAAATGTTTTTGAATAGACCCTGGGCCAATATTTATCCCTCAAACAACATCACTAAAAAAAAACCCAGATGATTTGGTCATTGCTGTTTGTGGGAGCTTGCTGTGCGCAAATTGGCGGCTGCGTTTCCTACATTACAACAGTGACTACACTTCAAAAAGTACTTCATTGGCTGTGAAGCACTTTGGGACGTCCTGAGGTCGTGAAAGGCGCTGTAGAAATGGGAGTCCTTTTTATTTTTATAGCAAGCTAAGTCGTTTTACATTTCCAATTATCTTATATTTGTTTGTGTTTATTGTGAATGATCCAAATGCCACCGATGATGAGGTCACATTCAACTCTCCTTCCAGTGCACCCGCTGCTTCCAATCAGTGTTTCACATCAGTCTGTAAAATAGCGTTACCTCGGAATTAACACTCTCCATTTCATCCTCCAAGGGCTTTTTAGTTTTATGGGCTCCACTGACTGGGAAGCTAAAATCTTTGCGCCGTCACTATTTTAAAAGCACTTTGATTTATTTTTATATTGTGAGTGCCGAGCAGTTCTTTTTAAAGGCACAGATGTTCTGTATTAGTTATATGGGCCAAAGAGCCCGTCTGATAAAGAGCTAAATTTACAGAAATATACAAAGAGTCACACTCCTGCAGTGGCTCGGTCACTGAGTGCCAGCTCAGCTTCCATTCCTGGACTTTGCACATCCCAGCGGGAAAGGAAAATTCAGCCTGGGTCCCGAACTCTGATTGTTATAAGAACAGAAGAAATAACGTCAGGAGTCGGCCATTCGGCCCCTCGAGCCTGCTCCGCCATTCAATCAGATCATGGCTGATTTTGGGCCTCGTCTCCACTTTCCTGCCCGATCTCCATATCCCTTGATTCTCCATGAGTCCAAAAATCTCTCTCAGCCTTGAATATACTCAACGACTGAGCATCCACAGCCCTTTGGGGCAGAGAATTCCAAAGATTCACCACCCTCTGAGTGAAGAAATTCCTTCTCATCTCAGTCCTAAATGGCCGACCCCTTATCCTGAGACTATGCCCCCTAGTTCTAGACGCTCCGGCCAGGGGAAACAACCTCTCAGCATTTACCCTGTCAATCCCCTTCAGAATCTTGTATGTTTTAATGAGATCACCTCTCATTCTCATAGAGTTTATAGAGTTATACAGCACAGAGTTTTCTTCTAAACTCCAGAGAGTCTCGGCCCATTCTACACAATCTCTCCTCATAGGACAGCCCAGCGACTTCTGCTGCAATTAGGGTTGCCAAATTTGGCTGGATCTATTCCTGGAGGTTTCATCACATGACCTATTCCCTCCAAATGCCCCGCCCCCACGCTCCCACCATTGGTCGCCCAACACGTCCATCCTCACTACGCACCAATCGGAAAGTGAACAGACTCTTCGTTTCCCGATTGGATGATTCTTGACTGTCAGTCAAACGGCCTCTTCCTTCCCAGCACCAACACTTTTTAAACTTTTTTTTTTACGCAGCGAGTTGTTGTGATCTGGAACGCACGGCAGATTCAATTGTATCTTTCAAAAGAGAATCGGATAAATAGTTGAAGGGAAAAAATTTGCAGGGCTATGGGGGAAAGAGCAGGGGGGAGTGGGACTAATTGGAGAGCTCTTTTAAAGAGCTGGCACGATGGGCCGAATGGCCTCCTTCTGAGCTGTAAGATTCTATAATTCTATGATAATAACAAAAGTGTTCAAAGAAATTTTTTTTTTAATGCCATGTGATTTTTCTCCCCGGTGTTGCTCCCAGCCGTGTCCTGGAGATTAATCTTCAATTCCTGGAGACTCCAGGGCAATCCCGGAGGGTTGGCAACCCCTAGCTGGAAAGTGCACCCTTGTGACCATCGGATAACGATGCCTCCTGTGGTCAAATGGCATGCTGACACTCATTGTCTAGGTTCACGTGTTAACAATGGGAGTACACGCCTGTGTAGTGGGTTCACAGGTTAACAATGGGAGTACACGCAGGTTAACAATGGGAGTACACGCCTGTGTAGTGGGTTCACAGGTTAACAATGGGAGTACACGCAGGTTAACAATGGGAGTACACGCCTGTGTAGTGGGTTCACAGGTTAACAATGGGAGTACACGCAGGTTAACAATGGGAGTACACGCCTGTGTAGTGGGTTCACAGGTTAACAATGGGAGTACACGCCTGTGTAGTCCACTACCTTTCGGAAAGGAGAAGAAAACCGGGGCGAGGAATTAAAAAAGAATTACTTTAAATAAAAATGAGATGATTGTGTGAATCAAAATAGGCTACTTAACAAATAGGTTCACTGACCATATACGCTAGCCCCAGCATCAAAGGGAAGCCAGACAAACATCTGCTGGATACATCAGTGACTACAATTCAGAAGTACTTCATTGGTTGTAAAGCGCTTTGGGACGTCCTGTGGTTGTGAAAGGCGCTGTAGAAATGCAAGTCTTTCTTTAGAGATCCAATATCAAGGCAGCATTTGACCGAGTGTGGCATCAAGGAGCCCTAGTAAAACTGAAGTCAATGGGAATCAGGGGGGAAACTCTCCACTGGCTGGAGTCATACCTAGCACAAAGGAAGATGGCTGTGGTGGTCCAAGGTCAATCATCACAGCCCCAGGACATTGCTGCAGGAATTTCTCAGGGCAGTGTCCTAGGCCCAACCATCTTCAGCTGCTTCATCAATGACCTTCCCTCCAACATAAGGTCAGAAATGGGGATGTTCGCTGATGATTGCAGTGTTCAGCGTCATTCACAACTCCTCAGATAATGAAGCAATCCATGCCCGCATGCAACAAGACCTGAACGACATTCAGGCTTGGACAGGTAACATTCGCGCCATGCAAGTGCCAGGCAATGACTATCTCCAACAAGCGAGAGTCTAACCACCACCCCTTGACATTCAACGGCATTACCATCGCCGAATCCCCCACTATCAACATCCTGGGGGTCACCATTGACCAGAAACTTAACTGGACCAGCCACATAAATACTGTGGCTACAAGAGCAGGTCAGAGGCTGGGTATTCTGTGGCGAGTGTCTCACCTCCTGACTCCCCAAAGCCTTTCCACCATCTACAAGGCACAATTAAGGAGTGTGATGGAATACTCTCCACTTGCCTGGATGAGTGCAGCTCCAACAACACTCAAGAAACTCAACATCATCCAGGACAAAGCAGCCCATTTGATTAGCACCCCATCCACCACCTTAAACATTCACTCCCTCCACCACCGGTGTACCATGGCTGCAGTGTGTACCATCTACAAGATGCACTGCAGCAACTCGACAAGGCTTCTTCGGCAGCACCTCCCAAACCCGTGACCTCTACCACCTAGAAGGACAAGGGCAGCAGGTGCATGGGAACACCACCACCTCCAAGTTCCCCTCCAAGTCACACACCATCCTGACTTAGAAGTATATCGCTGATCCTTCACCATTGCTGGGTCAAAATCCTGGAACTCCCTCCCTAACAGCACTGTGGGAGCACCTTCACCACACGGACTGCACCACCATCTTCTCGAGGGCAATTAGGGATGGGCAATAAATGCTGGCCTTGCCAGCGATGCCCAGATCCCATGAACGAATAAAAAAAAGTTAGACTCTAGGTCATAGCATAATCATGACTGTCTGTTTTGCGTTATTTACTAAGTCCTTTTGTTGGGTAAGTATTGCATCAAACAGATTCCTCTTTACACTACATTGCTGGGGATACTATCTCGACTGTATGTAAAGTAATCTCTTCACAGAACAGAGGATGAAAGCAGGAATGAGAAAAGACCATTCATTCCTGTCAGCCCATTTATTCAACAAACTGAGTCCCATTCTCTCCCTCGTGGTGTCGACTCTCTACCCAACCCATTCAGTCCTCACCAATGGCCTTGTAAGGTCGAGAATAGGAAGTCCCCCCATCTCTGGTGTGGATCAGCAAGCTACAGCAAAGGGAATCAATTCGCTCTACCTCTGACTGTAGTACCTATATTTGCTGCTGTGGGAGTTGCTTGGACTGGAGGTGTTGGCAAATTCCACCTCTTCAGCAGGTTCCCAGTGACTCCAAAGCAGCCGCACTGCCTCATTTACCCTCCGCACCGGCGCCAAAGCCGGGGCTAATGTCGATGGCATTCCGCAAACTTTCAAGGAGCACTGAGAATAAATTACAAATTCTCATCCTTGTTTTCAAATCCCTCCATGGTCTCGCCTCTCTCTATCTCTGTAACCTCCTCCAAACCTCCGAGATCTCTGCGCTCCTCCAATTCTGGCCCCTTGCGCATCCCCGATTTTAATCGCTCCACCATTGGCGGCCGTGCCTTCAGCCGCCTGGGCCCCGAGCTCTGGAATTCCCTCCCTAAACTTCTCCGTCTCTCTCTCCTTCTTTAAGACGTTCCTTAAAACCTACCTTGGTCACCTGTCCTAATATCTCCTTATGTGGCTCGGTGTCAAATTTAGTTTGAAAACCCTCCCGTGAAGCGTCTTGGGACGGGTTACTAGGGATTGTGGATGCATTGGTAATAATTTTCCAAAACTCCCTGGACTTGGCAATGGTCCCGGCAGACTGGAAAACTGCTAATGTAACACCCTTATTTAAAAAGGGCAGTAGACAGAAGGCTGGAAACTATAGACCGGTTAGCCTAACATCTGTGGTAGGTAAAATTTTGGAGTCCATTATTAAGGAGACAGTAACAGGACATTTGGATAATCATAATTTAATAGGACAAAGTCAGCATGGTTTTATGAAGGGGAAGTCATGTTTGACAAATTTGCTGGAGTTCTTTGAGGAAGTAACATATAGGGTGGATAAAGGGGAACCAGTGAACGTAGCGTATTTAGACTTCCAAAAGGCATTTGACAAGGTGCCACACAAAAGATTATTGCTTCAGATAAAAAATCACGGGATTGGGGGTAATATTCTGGCATGGATAGAGGATTGGCTATCTAACAGAAGGCAGAGAGTTGGGATAAATGGTTCATTCTCAGACTGGCAATCAGTAACTAGTGGTGTTCCGCAGGGGTCAGTGCTGGGTCCCCAACTCTTTACAATCTATATTAACGATTTGGAGGCGGGGACCGAGTGTAACATATCAAAGTTTGCAGATGATACTAAGATGGGGGGGAAAGTAGTGAGTGAGGAGGACATAAAAAACCTTCAAGGGGACATAGACAGGCTAAGTAAGTGGGCAGAGATTTGGCAGATGGAATACAATACTGGGAAGTGTGAGGTTATGCACTTTGGCAGGAAAAATCGTAGAGCAAGTTATTATCTTAATGGCAAGAAACTGGAAAGTACTGAAGTACGAAGGGATCTGGGGGTCCTGGTGCACGAAACTCAAAAGGTTAGTATGCAGGTGCAGCAAGTGATTAAGAAGGCCAATGGAATGTTGGCTTTCATTGCTAGGGGGATAGAATATAAAAATAGGGAGGTATTGCTTCAGTTGTACAAGGTATTGGTGAGACCGCACCTGGAATACTGCGTACAGTTTTGGTGTCCATACTTAAGAAAGGACATACTTGCTCTCGAGTCAGTACAAAGAAGGTTCACTCGGTTAATCCCGGGGATGAGGGGATGGACATATGAGGAGAGGTTGAGTAGATTGGGACTCTACTCATTGGAGTTCAGAAGAATGAGAGGCGATCTTATTGAAACATATAAGATTGTGAAGGGGTTGGATCGGGTGGATGCAGGGAAGATGTTCCCGATGATGGGTGAAACTAGAACTAGGGGGCATAGTCTTAGAATAAGGGGCTGCTCTTTCAAAACTGAGATGAGGAGGAACTACTTCACTCAGAGGGTGGTAGGTCCATGGAGTATGCTGCCCCAAAAAACTGTAGAAGCTACATCATTACATAAATTTAAAACAGAAATAGACAGTTTCCTAGAAGTAAAGGGAATTAAGGGTTACGGGGAGCGGGCAGGAATTTGGACATGAGTCTAGGTTCGGATCGGTCATGGCCCTGTGGTTAGCGGAGCGGGCCCAGGGGCCGTGTAGCCTGATCCTGCTCCTATTTCATGTGTCTAATTCTGTTAGATGCAGGAGATGGTTCTGTGATAGTGGATTGGCAGTTAGGATCAGATCAGCCATGATCTTATTGAATGGCGGAGCAGGCTCGAGGGGCCGATTGGCCTACTCCTGCTCCTATTTCTTATGTTCTTATGTTAAAGGCGCTGTATAAATGCAAGTTGTTGTTGTACATAGAAATTACAACACAGAAATGGGCCATTCGGCCCAACCGGTCCGTGTTGGTATTTATCGTCCACACGAGCAGTTGTCCTAATCCCACGTGCTCGCCCGGTTCCTCCATCCCTTTATCCCCCTTTTCCTCATCCATTGGTCTAACCTATTATTAAGTGGTGACATGGCCTCTGCTTCAATCACCAACTCGAGTCGTGCATCCCACAACCTCACAAAAATGTTTCTTCTGCTCTCTGTCCTAAACCTCTTGCATTGAACCTTGTCTCTGTATCTCCTCAACCATTGGAACAGGCTGTTTCTATCTGTCCCGCTCCTAATTTTAAACACCTCCATCAAATCCCCCTGTAATCTCCTCGAATCTTAACAAAAACAGCCCTACATTTCTCAAGTCTTTCTTCCTACTTGTATTTCCTCAGACCGGGCAACATCCCAGTGAATCAGCGCTGCACCCTCTCCATTGCCTCAATATCCTTCCTATGGTGTGGAGCCCAATGCTGCACACAGTCCGCTAACTAAAGGTGAGGAGTGAGGCGGGCACAGAATGAGGGATCCTAGTTGGCACCATGAAGCATTTCATCATCTTTATGTGGCTCCTTTTTGATTTGAAGCGGGTCAGTGCGGCAAACTCCTTTGACAGTTGGGTAAATTATACAGTTTCCTTTCATGGCCTTTTGACTTTGCGTGATATTGCAAAATGGCCAATATCGAATTCTCTCCCTCGGAAGAGGTGTACAGCAGGCGGCTGATTCAATATCGCTGGTGTTACACTACCACCCAAAGTCAAAGTACCCCCAAAGACTTCAAGGTGATTTAATTGGGTCAGCTGTGGCTCAGTGGGTAGCACTCTCACTGTAACTGAGTTAGTTAATGGTTGTGGGTTCAAATCCCACTCCAAGAAACTTTGAGTGCAAAAATCTAGCCTGACACTTCAGTGCAGTAGTGAGTAGGGCTGCACTGTCGGAGGGGCAGTACTGAGGGAGCGCTGCACTGTCGGAGGGGCAGCACTGAGGGAGCGCTGCACTGTCGGAGGGGCAGTACTGAGGGAGCAATGCACTGTCGGACGGGCAGTACTGAGGGAGCGCCGCACTGTCGGAGGAGCAGTACTGAGGGAGCGCCGCACTGTCGGAGGGGCAGTACTGAGGGAGCGATGCACTGTGGGAGGGGTAGGGCTGCACTGTCAGAGGGGCAGTACTGAGGGAGCGCTGCACTGTGGGAAGGGCAGTACTGAGGGAGCGCTGCACTGTGGGAGGGGCAGTACTGAGGGAGTGCTGCACTGTGGGAGGGGCAGTACTGAGGGAGTGCTGCACTGTCAGAGGGGCAGTACTGAGGGAATGCTGCACTGTCGGAGGGGCAATACTGAGGGAGTGCTGTACTGTCGGAGGGGCAGTACTGAGGGAGCGCTGCAATGTCGGAGGGGCAGTACTGAGGGAGTGCTGCACTGTGGGAGGGGCAGTACTGAGGGAGTGCCGCACTGTCAGAGGGGCAGTACTGAGAGAGTGCTGCACTGTCAGAGATGCTGTCTTTCAGATAAGACCTTAAACCGAGGCCCTGTCTGCTCTCTTAGGCAGATGTCAAACATCCCATGGCACTACAGGGTATTTTGAAGCAATAGCAGGGAAGTTCTCCCTGGTGTCCTGGGTCAATATTTATCCCTCAATCAACATCACTGAAAAACAGATTATCTAGTCATTATCACATTGCTGTTTGTGGGAGCTTGCTGTTTCCTACATTGCAACAGTGACAACATTTCAAAAGTAGTACTTCATTGGCTGGAAAGAGCTTTGGGACGTCCAGTGGTCGTGAAAGGCGCTTTATAAATGCAATCGTTCTTTTTTTTCAGCTCCCACTAGTGGCTCAGTTGGTGAATGAACGATGTCACTGAGCTAAACAGTCCAGGGAGGTCCCAGGGTCATTTCGCTCATCTCAACCAAGGCATCAATAGGGGCACTACAACAGCCTCAGCACTCCTGGGCTATGGAGGGGAAAAATCAAGCAAGGTCCCCTCTCTTGATATCCATCTGCTGGATGTTGATGGCGACAGAATTAGGATTGTCCCTCCCTGGTTAAATAAAAGCAGCCTGCCCATGCTTACACATGAAGAATAACCAGTGGGGTGAGGCACCAGCGTCTGCCCTCAACAGTAGAACGTACACGGGTACAGTAGTGCAGTATAAAGTAATATTACTGGACTAGTAATCCAGAGGTTTGAGCTAATAACCTGAGAGAATGAGATTTCATAAGAACATAAAAAATGGGAGCAGGAGTCGGCCATTCGGCCCCTCGAGCCCGCTCCGCCATTCAATAAGATCATGGCTGATCTGAGCTTGGCCTCAACTCCACTTTCCTGCCTGTTCTCCATAACCCTTGACTCACCTGTAGCTATATTCACTGACTCAGCCTCCGCAGCCCTCTGGGGCAGAGAATTCCAAAGATTCACCACTCTCTGAGAGAAGAAATTCCTCCTCATCTCCACCTTAAACGGGCAAGCCCCTTATCCTGAAACAATGCTATGTAGTTCAAATCTCACCATGGCTGTTTGAGAATTTGAATTCAGTTTAAAAGAAAATAAACCTGCTATCAGTTAAAAACAAATGAAGCTATGGGATTGTCGTAAATCCCAACTGCTTCATTATATGTGACTCCCGTCCCACACCAACGAGCTGCTCTGGCAAGCCTCTCAGTCGTATCAAATCAAGACAATAAATGCCTTGCCCATGTGTCCCACATCCCAAGCATGAAGATATCAAATCAAGACAATAGGGGAGAAAAATTCAGTTGTTTGCGCCTCCCGTTAGCGCCTTAAGAGGGCGCCAATTGGGGCGCAAAGCAACTAGAGGCCGGGCGCGGCGATGTTTGCGCTGCTCGCGAAATTAACTAGACATTTTGTGGCGGCGCTAAACACTACCGCCACGATCTCCTGCGCCGGCAGATCGTGATGTCAGTCGAGTGTGCAACGCCCCAGTAGCGCCCCGGACCGGATATTGAGTGGCGCCCCCTGCCTTACCGCCTGCCGCTAGCAACGACAGGTTGAGGGGAGCGTTAGGCTGTCAGAAAGGGACTGGGGGAGCGCTATTTAAAGGCGACCGCTTCCTGCCTTTTTTTGCCGGTAACATTTTTGCACCACGCATTCTGAGAGAGAGAAAGACTTCAGGAGAGATTCAACGCTGTGTGGAGGAGTTTTGGGTACTGAGCAGCACTTTGCAGGTTTATTTTGATTTGCTCTTCCTTGCTTCGCCAGCGCTCTGAGGTAGCGCCTCGCTCCTCGGCCTTTGCGCCTTAAGACAGGTGTGAAGCGCCTGATTTAGTGCTCCAATCGCATCTAGGGACGATAAAAGCCAAGTTTGCTGTCGGAGGCGATAATTAGCGCCAGGCGCTAAACTTTGCGCACGGCCGATAATGGCATCCCAAGCGGGGCGATACTGAATTTGTCCCCCTAGATGCCTTGCCCATGTGTCCCACATCCCAAGAATGAATAAAGAAGATATCAAATCTCAACAGAGAAGAAAGGATGGAGAATCGGTTGGGAAAAAGCTTTCAAAATTATTAAGACGATTGAGAAAAGTGAACCAGGCAAATTATTCCTAATGATGAGGGACTCCGAAACTAAAAGGCATCATTTAAAAAATTGGGAGTGAATAGGGAATTCAGGTAGAAACTTTTCACACAAATAAACATGTGGATTAAGTTACCAGGGAAGGAGCGAAGGTCATTTGAAGTAATTATTATAAATGGGTTCAAGAGACAGCTCCATATACTTCCAGAGAAAGAGGGGATTGGTGAGGTGGCAGGAAGTTAGGGTTGAGAGCAACCGAAAGGAGACAGACTTATTAGGTCAAATGGCCTTTGCCTGTTCCTGAAATGTTTTAATCGACGGGGCTTTGCATTGGGGGAGGGAGCGAATAACCAGAAAATCGTGCCGGGTCTGCAGACTCGCCCGAGTTCCGGATTTGTGTTCCCTGCTCAAAGTCCCGACAGATATTCCGAGTGCTCCTTCGCTGTGAGGAATCACTGTACTGCTCAACATTTCCCATGGACTGGCTGTTAGGACCCTCTATGCAGTTGTGGCTAGAAGCACTGCCTGTGAATTGTGTTAAGATTCAGTCTTTTTGTAAATGAAGAAAATTAAGTGGAGAGACTGGAGAAGCTGGGATTGTTCCCCCTGCAACAGAGAAGGTTAAGGGGAGATTTAGTAGAGGTGTTCGAAATTATGAAGGGTTTTGATAAAGAAAGATTTGCATTTCTGTAGCGCCTTTCACGACCACCGGACGTCCCAAAGAGCTTCACAGCCAATGAAGTACTTTTTTTGAAGTGTGGTCACTGTTGTAATGTAGGAAACGCGGCAACCAATTTGCGCACAGCAAGCTCCCACAAACAGCAATGTGATAATGACCGGATAATCTGTTTTTTGTTATGTTGATTGAGGGATAAATATTGGCCCCAGGACACTGGGGAGAACTCGCCTGCTCTTCTTCGAAATAGTGGCCACAGCGTGGGACTTGAACCCACAACCTTCTGACGTAGAGGCGAGAGTGCTACCCACCGAGCCACTGGCTGACAAGCTAAAGAAAATACGGAGAAACTGTTTCCACTGACAGGAGGGTCGGTAACCAGAGGACACAGATTTAAGGTAATTGGTAAAAGAACCCGAGGGGAGATAAGGAGAATTTTTTTATGCAGCGAGTTGTTGTGATCTGGAATGCCCTGCCTGAGCGGGCGGTGGAAGCAGATTCAATAATAACTTTCAAAAGGGAATTACATCGAATACACAGCGCAGAAACAGGCCATTCGGCCCAGCCAGTCTGTGCTGATGTTTATGCTCCACTCGAGTCTCCTCCCATTCCATCTGCCTCAGCTCAGCCTTTGGATATACAGGTAGACTACCCTTTATCCGGACTTCCGAAAACCGAAACCCTCTAAAAACCGAAGGTTTTTTCGTTCAGCGTAAGTCGTGCGTACGAACGAAAAAACCTTCGGTTTTTAGAGGGTTCCGGTTTCGGAAGTTCGGATAAAGGGTAAGTCGTGCGCACGACCCCCCGCCGACCCCCCCCCCCCCCGCGGACCCCGCCAGCCCAGACAACCGCCGACCCCGCCAGCCCCGACAACCGCCGACCCCCCCGCGGACCCCACCGGCCCCAACAACCGCCGACCCCCCCGCGGACCCCACCGGCCCCGACAACCGCCGACCCCGCTGGCCCCGACAACCGCCGACCCCCCCGCGGACCCCGCCGGCCCCGACAACCGCCGACCCCGCCAACCGCCGACCCCCCCGCGGACCCCGCCGGCCCCGACAACCGCCGACCCCCCCGCGGACCCCGCCGGCCCCGACTGACTTACGCTGAGCGTCAGCGTAAGTCGTGCGCACGACCCCCCGCCGACCCCCCCGCGGACCCCTGCCGACCCACCTTCCGAAATCCGAAATTCTCCTTTATCCGAAACTCGGCTGGTCCCGAGGTTTTCGGATAAAGGATAGTCTACCTGTATACTTGAAGGGGTAAACATTGCAGGGCAATGGGGAAAGAGCAGGGGAATGGGACTAATTTCCACTCTTTCAAAGAGCCGGCACAGGTATGATGGGCTGAATGGCCTCCTTCTATGCTGTATCATTCTCTAAAAACCCTCAAATGCTGTTGTGCACATTTGCTCCATGAGGGACAGGTGTCTATTCATGCATCATAGAGTCACAGAAACTTAACAGCACAGGAGGAGGCCATTCGGCCCATCGGGCCTGTGCTGGCTCTTTGACCGAGCCGTCGTGCTCAGTCCCACATCCCCGCTCTTTGTCCGTGACCCTGTCAGTTCCTCATCCTCCAGAACCCGTCCAACTCCCTTTTAAAATTATTGATGGAATCAGCTTCCGCCACCTTTACAGGTCGAGCGTTCCCGATCCTGACAACTCTCTGGGTGAAAAGATGTCTCCTTATCTTTTAGTTAATTATTGGAAATGGTGCATGGAGTTTCCACTACTCCCACAGTAGTGATCTCTCGTTGATGTCACTGTGTCACAGGCTGTGCAACATTTTTGTTCCGTCCCACTGGCAATGCTCAATATAACAACCACAACTTGCATTTATATAGTGCCTTTAACGTAGTAAAACATCCCAAGGTGCTTCACAGGAGCGGTTATCAAACAAAATTTGACACCGAGCCACACAAGCAGATATTAGGGCAGATCTTGGTCACAGAGGTAGGTTTTAAGGAGCATCTTAAAGGAGGAAAGAGAGGTAGAGCGGCGGAGAGGTTTAGGGAGGGAATTCCAGAGGTGGCTGAAGGCACGGCCGCCAATGGTGGAGCGATGAAAATCAGGGATGCTCAAGAGGCCAGAATCGGAGGAACGCAGATATCTCGAAGGATAGTAGGGCTGTAAGAGCTTACAGAGATAGGGAGGGGCGAGGCCATGGAGGGCGAGGCCATGGAGGGATTCGAAAACAAGGATGAGAATTTTAAAATCGAGGCGTTGCCGGACCAGGAGCCAGTGTAGGTGAGCGAGCACAGGGGGTGATGGGTGACCGGGACTGGGTGTGAGTTAGGACACGGGCAGCAGAGTATACAACATGATCTGCGATTTCCCTGCTACTTACCAGTGTTAGGCAGCCAGAATCCAGCACTGGTAGCAGGGGGCAGGTGGGGTGGGGTGGCTTAGGGAGGACAATAGAATAACCTTTACCTCTTGAACCGCTCTGATGCCTCAGTGGGTAAATGCGTCCTCTGGCATCATTAAAACAAAAAGCCTTGCATTTCTATAGCGCCTCTCTCGCCTCAGGACATCCCAAAGCTCTTCACAGCCGATGAAGTACATTTTTTGGTGTGTGGTCACTGTTGTAATGTAGGAAACGCGGCAGCCAATTTGTGCACAGTAAGCTCCCACAAACTGCAATGAGATAATGACCAGATCATCTGTTTTTAGTGATGTTGATTGAGGGATAAATATTGGCCGAGGGCACTGGGGAGAACTCCCCTGCTCTTCTTCAAAATAATGCCGTGGGATATTTTATGTCCACCCGAGAGGGCAGACAGGACCTTGATTAAACGTTCCCATCTGAAAGACGGCACCTCCGACAGTGCGGCACTCCCTCAGTATTGTACTGGAGTGTCAGCCTGGATTTTGTGCTCAAGTCTCTGGAGTGGGGACTTGAACCCACAACCTTCTGACTCAGAGGCGAGAATGCTGCTCACTGAGTCATGACTGATAAAATGACCACTGTGGGTAAGGCACCAAAGTACTGCACCACCTGTGGAACTGAACCCCAGTAGCGAATCATCACATTCAGGGGGAGGGGAGGGTGAGATGAAGAGGGGCAGGAGGAGGCTCGTGGGGAGCATAAACACCGACATAGACCAGTTGGGCCGAATGGCCTGTTTCTGTGCTGTGAATTCTATGTAATTTCTGTATATTCTGGAAAGGTTTTCTCTTCTGCCCCTGTGATGTTCTGGAATTAAGTTGTTCGGTTGGTGAGTTACAATGGAAACCAGATGCTTGTTGGTGGAAGGTATATAACATCCGGCAGTTTCTGCACTCGTTCAATTTGCCGGAAGAAACAATACATTAATATACCAGCGAACTAACTGGACACAGAGTAATATATTGGCAAAGGCACAGCTGAAAGAAAATGGTTTTATGGCATTAGAAGAAAAGTTACATCCTAACCTTTCACCACTATAAACTCATAGTTAGTGTTGGGAGGAAATGGTTTTGAAAACCATGAACTCTCCTTGTGCTTTCCACTGATATCTCCCAGCTTAAGTACAATTGATGAACGGATGACAGTGGATGTAACTAGGACGTATATGAAACAGATGTGACACAAGTAGAGGAGATTACTGCACGGGGCAGTATTTAAATACTGGTGGTCAATCAGAATGAGAGGTGATCTCATTGAAACATATAAGATTCTTTGACAGGGTAGATGCTGAGAGGTTGTTTCCCCTGGCTGGAGTGTCTAGAACCAGGGGGCACAGTCTCAGGGTAAGGGGTCGGTCATTTAAGACTGAGATGAGGAGGAATTTCTTCACTCAGAGGGTTGTGAATCTTTGGAATTCTCTGCCCCAGAAGGCTGTGGATGCTGAGTCGTTGAGAATATTCAAGGCTGAGATGGATAGATTTTTGGACTCTAGAGGAATCGAGGGATATGGGGATTGGGCGGGAAAGTGGAGTTGAGGTCGAGGATCAGCCATGACCTTATTGAATGGCGGAGCAGACTCGAGGGTCGTAAGGCGGAGCAGGCTCGAGAGGCCGTGTAGCGGAGCAGGCTCGAGGGGCCCTGTGGCGGAGCAGGCTCGAGGGGCCATGTGGCGGAGCAGGCTCGAGGGGCTGTATGGTGGAGCAGGCTCGAGGGGCCGTGTGGCGGAGCAGGCTCGAGGGGCCGTGTGGCGGAGCAGGCTCGAGGGGCTGTATGGTGGAGCAGGCTCGAGGGGCCGTGTGGCGGAGCAGGCTCGAGGGGCCGTATGGGCCACTCCTGATCCTAAATCTTATGTTCTTAATGAGCATCCCTTCAGCCCATAATGCCAAGCAGTTCGTTCCTATTATTGTAAGATGTCAACTATGTTTGAAATTAATTAAGTTTATGTATTAAAAAGAAAATTAAAGTACGCCCAGACCCGGAGCAGGTGAGGGTGGGGTTTGGATCTAATGTGATTATGGGATGCCATAGCTTCTTCACTCATTGCAATGGCTACATGAATGTGAAAGTCAATCTGTCAGAGCTTCCAATTCAGGGCACAGACGGGGGAAACATTGCAAATGGAACCTACTTATAATAAGTTTGATATCAGGAAACTGCCCCATTTTTAGTGGGAAATGTCAACCAGCCAATTCTCTCATCACTTAGCTGTAACTCCTGTTATAATGAAATTACTTCCCACTTACAGTGAAAATGTGAGGGCCCCTCCTTTTTCCCTAAAATGACTTTTCTTCTTGCCGCAAGTTATTTTTGGGACTGGCCAGGTAGTCCAGAGTGGACTCTTCCCCTCCTGTAATTCACATCTTGATATTTCTCATAAGTTCACCTTACAGCTTTTCGACTGCAGGAAGTCCCGCTCACCCGTCACCCCGCACTCGCTGGCCTATGCCTCAAATTCTCATCCGGCCTCGCCCCCTCCCTATCTCTGTAACCTCCTCCAGCTCTACAGCCCTCCGAGATCTCTGCGCTCCTCCAATTCCAGCCTCTTGCGCATCCCCCGATTTCCATCGCTCCACCATTGGTCGGCTGTGCCTTCAGCTGCCTGGGTCCTAAGCTCTGGAATTCCCTCCCTAAACCTCTCTGCCTCTCTCTCCTCCTTTAAGACGCCCCTTAAAACCGACCTCTTTGACTAAGCTTTTGGTCACCCCCCCCTCCCCACCCCCACCCCCTCCCTAATATCTTCTTCTTTGACTCAGTGCCGATGTTTGTCTGCTGACGCTCCTGTGAAGTGCCTTGGGACATTTTTCTGCATTAATAGCACTATATAAATGCAAGCAGCTGTTGTTGTAATGTAGTTTCTGAAACCACGTACTGTAGGATGGAAGACAACTTAGAAGCTCCTTTGGAAGTGCTGAGCCACACATTCGAGAAGATTCAATTCCCATGTCCACGCTGGCTGATCTTAGCTGGAGTATTTATTGCAAGGCCGGCATTTATTGCCCTTCCCTCGTTGTCCTTGAGAAGGTGGCGGTGGGCCTTTTTCCCGAACCACCGCAGTCCGTGAAGTATTCTTTTAGGTTTGATACAACTGAGTACCTTCAGAGGGCAGTTAAGAGTCAAATCACATTGCTGTGGGTCTGGAGTCACCTATAGGCCCAGACCGGGTAAGGACGGCAGGTTTCCTTCCCTAAAAGACATCAGTGAACCAGATGGGTTTTTACAACAATCCGACAGCTTTGTGGTCACTTTTACTTATCCCAGCTTTTTATTTCCATATTTAAAAAAAAACTGAATTCAAATTCTCAAACTGCCACGATTTGAACTCACGTTCCCTGGATCCCCCGTAACATAACATAATATAACCACTCCACTGCCGTACCCAGGGGGATGAAAGGGGGAGCTGCAATTGCTCTCGGTTCCTCTGTTTTAAGGAGGAGGAGGAATCAAATGAAGAGTCCCTGCTATTAATCACTGACCGGGAATCGCTTCTGGATAGTGTTACTGGGCTGTGCTGTGATGGACTTACTCCTCACTGGTCAAATCCTCCATCACATAGAATCATAGAACAGTACAGCACAGAAGGAGGCCATTCAGCCCATCGAGTTATGCCGGCTCTTTCGAAGAGCAATCCAGTTAGTCCCACTCCCCCGCTCTTTCCCCATATCCCTGCAATTCTTTCTCCTTCCAGTATTTATCCAATTCCCTTTTGAAGGCTACTATTGAATCTGTAGCCACCACCCTATCAGGCAGCGCATTCCAAATCCTAACCACTCGCTGCGTAAAAAAGTTTTTCCTCATGTCGCCTCTGGTTTATTTCCTCACGTCGCCGCTGTAATCAGATCCCAGCAACACAATCTAGGCTGAGGCATGAAAACAGCTACTTCACCCTACCTGAGGCAACACCTTCAGGACAGGGGAGAAAGCGAGAGGGACTTTCTTTTAAAATCACCTTCTCTATAGGTGTCACTGATATTAAATGTGTTGTTTTTGGCTGTGCGACAAACAGAGGAAATATACCGATGATCTCCTTTATAGCATTGTTTTTGATTGGCTGCCAAAGGCGGGCTTATAAAATGGGGTGCACTGTAACACTCGGCACTTCCGTCTAATTCTGCTTCAGAGTGTTCGATAGGTGGAGTTATAAAAAACCCTCGTTCTTGCAAATGTGAAACAGCATTCAGCAGAGTCCAATATAATTGCAAAATACTGCAGATGCTGGAAATCTGAAAGTCTGGCATCTGAAAGAGGAACTCACTACTCAAAGGGTTAATATGGAGATTGCTGCTCACGTTCAGTGCAGTCCCGCTGTAATTCTTCGCATGGTGTAGCTGAGGGGTGAGTGTCCGGCGCACGAGAGGGAGGAATCGTATCTTTCAAATTGCCCTGAGCATCCATGGCAGTAAATCCTTCAAGCAAATGGCATACTTTTTCAATTCAGCTTATGCTGTCATCATAAAACTAAGTCTCGAAAAGGTCTGCGCACAAAATTTTATTGGCAATGTCACGTGGCTCCCCCTCTTGTCAAATAAATTCTTCCACTGGTGTGTGCCGTGAGCTGGGCAGATGACCAAAGCGATTGGCTTAGATTCAGTTTATCACAACTTCTGAGGCATGACCAGTCGCTGCATTGCTAGGAGAGTCTTGTTTCCATTGCATGATCTATAAGAACAAAGAATTAGGAGCAGGAGTTGGCCACACGGCCCCTCGAGCCTGCTCCGCCATTCAATGAGATCATGGCTGATCTTCGACCTCAACACCACTTTCCCGCCCGATCCTCATATCCCTTGATTCCCCTAGAGTCCAAAAATCTATCTATTCCAGCCTTGAATATACTCATCGACTGAGTATTCACAGCCCTCTGAGGTAGAGAATTCCAAAGATTCACAACCCTCTGAGTGAAGAAATTCCTCCTCATCTCAGTCTTAAATGGCCGACCCCTTATCCTGAGACTGTGACCCCTAGTTCTAGATTCTCCAGCCAGGGGGAAACAGCCTCTCAGCATCTACCCTGTCAATCCCCCTCAGAATCTTATATGTTTCAATGAGATCACCTCTCATTCCTCTAAACTCCAGAGAGTATAGGCCCAATCTACTCAATACTTTGGAGCCTTTGCCCTAACGTTGCCTCTTACTGTAACTTGGGTTGGTTGGTTCGAACTGCAGATAAGTGAGTGAAAGAAGAGAGAAGGAGTTACTGGCAAAGTGACTCTTGAGCTGTTGTTCAGGATTTCTCCCCCAGGTGCCGATGGAATGGTCTGCCTCCTACTAATATTGATAAACATTCACTCCCTCCACCACCGGCGTACCGTGGCTGCAGTGTGTACCATCTACAAGATGCACTGCAGCAACTCGCCAAGGCTTCTTCGGCAGCACCTCCTAAACCCGCGGCCTCTTCCACCTAGAAGGACAAAGGCAGCAGGTGCATGGGAACACCACCACCTCCAAGTTCCCCTCCAAGTCACACACCATCCTGACTTAGAAGTATATCGCCGATCCTTCACCGTCGCTGGGTCAAAATCCTGGCACTCCCTCCCTGACAGCTCTGTGGGAGCACCTTCACCACACGGACTGCAGCGGTTCAAGGCGGCGGCCCGCCACCAACCTTCTCGAGGGCAACTAGGGACGGGCAATAAATGCTGGGCCTTGCCAGCGATGTCCACATCCCGTGAATTAATTTAAATAAATGACAAATCTGAGCTTCCCTTTACAGACCAGGGCGATGGCTTTAGATTTGAAATGGATTTATAAATCAGGTTTGTCACTTTGAGGATGGGATTACGATGCTAAGCGGGACTGGCATTAGCTGGCATAATTAGCTCAGAGGCTAGGCCAACAACAGAGACACTGGGCAGGATTTTCATTGGGCCGTGGAGGCGGGATTGAAGGCGTGTGAGGGGTTAAAATCTCAAAATCAGGGGGCATGAACCCATCCCACTCCCAACCCGCCTCCATGCCAGTTTCAAAGGAGGCGGATACCTGACCCGCACTGGGACCCGCCTCCCCGAGGCGGGAAGGGGATTAGTGCCAATTAACTGCCTGTTAATAGGTAGTTAACAGGCAGTTTTTAGCCTAATCCCTATTTTCATTCTTGAAGTGTGGGATTCCCGACGGCTCCAAACCATGCCAAGTTAGCGAGGCGGGCCGTCGGGCTGAAGGACTTGGAGGGTTCGAGATGTCCGGTGTTCAGGTAAGTGATGGGTGCATGAGTTCAGAGGTAAGTGTGTTTGGTGTGTGTAAAGTGTTTAAATAAGTTTTACTTACCTTTACAGCCTTCCTTCCTTCAGGTCTCGGGAGTCCCTCATCTCACCGGCACAGAAAGCAGAATGGCCGCGAGCTGTCAAAAGTTGCAGCATTCAGCTTTCTGTTCCGGAGGGATCTCTACATCAGCCTGAGAGGAAGGAATTAACTTGGAGTACAGATTGTCAGTGTTTGACAGCTTCAAACAACTGTGAAACGCTGATATTTCATCTGTCAAAGGTTTTGACAGATGAACTGTCAATCTGTGACGTCACCTGTTGCCGGGTGGCCCTTAATTGGCCTGCTGAGCTCGCTGGGCGGGCTCAACAAGGTCAATCAAGTGAAAATCGCATGGGTTGGCCACAACTCGATGGAGGCGGGACTACAACCCCGAAAGTTGTAGTCCCGCCTCCTACATGCCTCCTCAATGAAAATCCAGCCCACTGTATTCAAAATTAAAATCACAAAACCACAAGCCAGGGGCAGGAATGGTTGGTGAAAATCCCTGGCCCATAGTGAGATCCACATCATGGGGAAATTGTACTTACTGGTTACCGTTCCCTGTAACCTGCAGGTGTATCGTCAAGGGCAAGTTTGTGACAGCAAGTGTTAAAGATGGTAACAGAAACAAAAGCCGGCCCAAAGAGTTGCCATAGTTATGTTTTCAAAGCCTTTCAAGGTTGCGTTTCTTGTGGATGGATGGTGTAGTTGGATACTTGGAACACTATCCTTTCACTGGTGAGATTTAAGAACATGAGAAATAGGAGCAGGAGTCGGCCATTCGGCCCCTCGAGCCTGCTCTGCCATTCAATAAGATCATGGCTGATCTTCAACCTCAACTCCACTTTCCCACCCGATCCCCATATCCCTGGATTCCCCTAGAGTCCAAAAATCTATCGATCTCAGCCTTGAATATACTCATCGACTGAGCATCCACAGCCCTTTGGGGCAGAGAATTCCAAAGATTCACAACCCTCTGAGTGAAGAAATTTCTCATCTCAATCCTAAATAGCCAACCCCTTATCCTGAGACTATGACCCTAGTCCTGGACTCTCCAGCCAGGAGAAACAGCCTCCCAATAGGGCAGGTTGATGGAATGAAGGTTTCTTCTCTCTGTCGACTGCATGCGTCCTGGTAGAGGCAGTTTTAACTCAGTTCCTACTGAACCGACGTCTATGGCACAAAACTGAGCATCATTAATTAACGCTGAATCATCGGTCTCATTCAGATGTTGCTACAAGGGCTGATCTTCTGGGGCTAAGGTTGGGCGTTACTGCTAAACAATGCTGAGACTTCACCCCCCTCACCTAATGCTGTGCCTCTCCAGGGGGCATTACATGGGTTTCAAGAGTGAAAAAATATTCCAAAGGTGTCAGCGCACTCGTCCCTGAGTCAGAAAGTTGTGGGTTCAAATCCCACTCCAGACACTTGAGCACAAAATCCAGGCCAACACTCCAGTGCAGTACTGACGGAGCACTGCACTGTTGGAGGTGCCGTCGTTCGGATGAAACGTTAAACCGAGCGCACAGTCTGCCCTTTCAGTTGGACGTAAAAGATCCAACGGTGGTATTCCAAGAAGGGAAGCTAGTTAGCTTCATTGAACATATTTTAAATTTATGCAGGCCTGAATTGATAGCAATAGTTATCAATAGTTAACCCAAGAAAATGAATCATTCTGGGACATTGCCTACTGTGTTCCCCAGGGCTCCAAGCTTTTAGGGAAAAATAATTGATGACGTAAGACAACTACTAGGCACTTGGTCTAAGCGTTAAACAAAGCTTTAATCAACTGTTTTACAACATGGAGGTCTAGTTGTGTCCTTCACTAGTTCCTGTAAAAGAATGTCCTGCGCAAGCTGGGCCCATGCCCGAGTATTTATACTCTCCCCGGACAGTGCCACCCGCAGGCCGCTCAGTTGATTCATGTCAATTGATACATGTTAAAGTCTCTTTGAAGATTCGTTGCATCTCATTTTTCGTTGTCAAGGATGGATCCTTAATGCCGTTATTTTATTATTTTAAAAAGTCTCCTTTACTCCCCTTCATTCCTGAAGACGTTGGCTTTCGCTGGGTACAATCCCATGGTCGCTCTCTGTGGCCACTCTTCACGCTAACCAATGGGTGTTAATGGCATACTTGACCATCGGACAAGATCAAAGTCAAGCCCAACCGCCCCCCCTCACCCGATGACGACACACACGCACTTTCCAACAGGAGTGATCAGGAGCAGGAACACTGGCTTGTATATTCATTTTAAGAAACAGAATTTACATATCCAATCAACTCCCACAATCCTTTGTTGCATACGGCAAGAACATTCCGATCTGAGGCTTATGCGTGATTGAGGCCAAACACATCAAACAACAGACTATTATGGGACACTCAAGCGCCTTTTCATGACTTTGTGAAGTATCACCAAGGCACTGAAGAAGGATTTGTATTTCTATAGCACCTTTCATGATAACCAGACATCCCATAGCGCTTTACAGCCAATGAAGTACTTTTTGAAGTGTAGTCACTGTTGCAATATGGGAAACGCAGCAGCCAATTTGTGCACAGCAAGATCCCACAAACAGCAACGTGATAATGACCAGATCATTTGTTTTTGTTATGTTGACTGAGGGATGAATATTGGCCCCAGGACACCGGGGAGAACTCCCCTGTTCTTCAGAGCAGTACCATGGGATCTTTTACATCCACCCGAGAGAGCAGACGGGGCCTCGGTTTAACGTCTCATCCAAAAGATGCCACCTCCAACAGTGCGGCACTCCCTCAGCACTTCACTGGAGCGTCAGCCTAGATTTTTGTGCTCAAGTCTTATGGAGTGGGGATTTGAACCCACAACCTTCTTGACACAGAGGTGAGAATGCTACCCACTGAGCCACAGCTGACACATTGACTGTAAAGCGCTTTGGGACGTCCTGAGGTTGTGAAAGACGCTATAGAAATGCAAGCTCTCTTTCTTTACCTGTGAGACGCCAACACCCATATAACCATAGCCTGCACGAGTCAGGCAAGAGCAGATAAAATTGGAGGGAGAAAGAAAAGAATAATCTGGGACCAGCAATAAACCCTGAGGCTTCAGCGCAGCTCCATAATTATGTCATTCTCATTTAGTAAGCACTGCTACGAGGTACGACCTTTCTTCATCAGCTTGCTTGACTTGTGTTGGAACTGAGCAGCTTTTACATTACCCGGAGCACGTGTGGCATCTTCTGGTTAGTTAAGGAACTACACAGGAAGTGATCCTGAGACAGTGCAGAGGTCAGGCTGAGCAATTCCCCTGCATTGTGGGGAATCCAGGCTCATTATCCATACATTTTGCTTCAGCAGTTCTAAGCATTCTTCCAGGCAGGTGCAGCAGGGCGTTAGGATAATTGGGGTCTCTGAGGACAAACAAGTATAGGCCATTGCTCATAATTTCATAGATTTCGTGCATTGCTTATTGTTCATTCAAATCAACTCTTGCACCCATTCATTTCCCACAACCTCAAAATTGCGGAGCTCATTACCTCCTCCATTTCCCACTTGGAGTCGCCTCGCCCACTTTTCCTTGAAAAGAAAGAAAAAGAAAGACTTGCATTGATTTCTTCCCTATTCCGTGTCAGCCGTGGCTCAGTAGTTAGCGCTCTTGCCTCTGAGTCAGAAGGTTGTGGGTTCAAGTCCCACTGCACAAGACTTGAGCACAAAAATCTTGGCTGACACTCCTAGTGCAGTACTGAGGGAGTGCTGCACTGTCGGAGGTGCCGTCTTTCGGATGAGACGTTGAACCGAGGCCCCGTCTGCTCTCTCAGGTGGCTGTAAAAGATCCCATGGCCAGTGTTTCAATAGAAGAGCAGGGAAGTTCTACCCGGGTGTCCTGGGGCCAATATTTATCCTTTAATTAACATCACTAAAACAGATGATCTGGTCATTATCACATTGCTGTTTGTGGGAGCTTGCTGTGTGTGAATTTGCTGCCGTGTTTCCAACATTACAACAGTGACTACACTTCAGAAAGTACTTCATTGGCTGTAAAGTGCTTTTGGGGCATCCTGAGGTTGTGAAAGATGCTATAGAAATGCAAGTCTTTCTTTCTATCGTGATCTCAGGGTGTGAGCGCTTTACAGCCAATTAAGTACTCTTTGAAGTGTAGTCACTGTTGTAATGTTGGAAACGCGGCAGCCAATATGCGCACAGCAAGCTCCCACAAATGTGATAATGACCAGATCATCTGTTGGTTGAGGGATAAATATTGGTCAGGACACCGGGAAGAACTCCCCTGCTCTTCTTCGAAATAGTGGCTGTGGGATCTTTCAAGTCCACCTGAGAGAGCAGGCAGGGCCTTGGTTTAACATCTCATCCGAAAGACGGCCCCTCCGACAGCGCAGCACTGGGAGCATCAGCCTGGAATATGTGCTCAAGTCTCTCGAGTGGGGCTCGATTCACACACCAACCTAGAAAACTACCAAACACTGACCAACTGCTTCCAAAAAAAAGTGACAACTCGCGAATGTCCTTGGCGTGTGAGAACAAGTAATCGCACAGAATGCAACAGGAGCGAGACATCCACTCAACGCTCCTTCATTTCTGTGGGAGGGACAAACCAAACATTGAAAGCAAGAAGGGAGAAATCCAAAATAATGAAAGTGCAAAATTGGTGGCACATTAAAAAATGACATAGTCTAGTTCATTTTAATCACTTTTATAGTTCGCAATTGATACTTCACTCCACCTCTGCATACCCAGCTCACAGACATTAGAGTCATAGAGTCATAGAGTAATACAGCACGGATAGAGGCCCTTCGGCCCATCGTGTCCGCGCCGGCCATCAAGCCCTGTCTAATCTAATCCCATATTCCAGCATTTGGCCCGTAGCCTTGTATGCTATGGCATTTCAAGTGCACATCCAAATGCTTCTTAAATGTTGTGAGGGTTTCTGCCTCCACAACCCTTTCAGGCAGTGAGTTCCAGACTCCAACCACCCTCTGGGTGAAAAAGTTCTTTCTCAAATCCCCTCTAAACCTCCCGCCCTTTACCTTGAATCTATGCCCCCTAGTTATTGACCCCTCTACTAAGGGAAAAAGCTCCTCAGCATCCATCCTATCTATGCCCCTCATAATTTTGTACACCTCAATCATGTCCCCCCTCAGCCTCCTCAGCTCCAAGGAAAACAAACCCAACCTGCCCAGTCTCTCTTCATAGCTGAAGCGCTCCAGCCCTGGTAACATCCTGGTGAACCTCCTCTGCACCCTCTCTAACGCGATCACATCCTTCCTGTAGTGTGGCGACCAGAACTGCACACAATATTCCAGCTGTGGCCTAACCAGTGTTTTATACAGCTCCATCATAACCTCCTTGCTCTTATATTCAATGCCTCGGCTAATGAAGGCAAGTATCCCATATGCCTTTTTTACCACCTTATCCACCTGTTCCGCCGCCTTCAGGGATCTGTGTACTTGCACACCCAGATCCCTCTGACCCTCCGTCTTGCCTAGGGTCTTTCCATTCATTGTGTATTCCTTTGCCTTGTTAGTCCCCCCAAAGTGCATCACCTCGCACTTTTCCGGGTTAAATTCCATTTGCCACTGTTCCGCCCATCTGACCAACCCATCTATATCGTCCTGCAGACTGAGGCTACCCTCCTCGCTATTTACCACCCTACCAATTTTTGTATCATCCGCGAACTTACTGATCATACCCTTTACATTCATATCCAAGTCATTAATGTAGACCACAAACAGCAAGGGACCCAGCACCGATCCCTGTGGTACCCCACTGGCCACAGGCTTCCAGTCACAAAAACAACCTTCGACCATCACCCAGTGTCCCTGACGACTATGTGTGCGGGAAGTGTGTCCAGCTGCAGCTCATGTGGGACCGCATGACGGCCCTTGAGCTGCAGATGGACTCACTTTGGAGCATCCACGATTCTGAGAGGGGTGTGGATAGCACATTTAGTGAGTTGGTCACACCGCAGGTTAAGGCCAGCGTAGACAGTACATGGGTGACCAAAAGGCAGAGCAAGGGCAGGAAGGTAGTGCAGAAATCCCCTGGGGTTGTCTCCCTTAGCAACAGGTTCACCGTCTTAGGTACTGTTGTCGGGGGGGGTGACGCATCGGGGGAAGGCACCAGCAGCCAGGCTCATGGCACCATGACTGGCTCTGTTGCAAAGAAGGGAGGGAAAAAGAGTGGCAGGGCTATAGTAATAGGGGATTCGATTGTAAGGGGAATAGATAGGGGTTTCTGTGGTCGCGACCGAGACTCCAGGATGGTATGTTGCCTCCCTGGTGCAAGGGTCAAGGATGTCTCGGCGCGGGTGCAGAACATTCTGGAGGGGGAGGGGGAACAGCCAGTTGTCGTGATACATGTTGGTACCAACGACGTAGCTAAAAAAAGGGAAGAGGTCCTACAAGTAGAATTTAGGGAGTTAGGAGCCAAGCTAAAAAGTAGGACCTCGAAGGTAGTAATCTCTGGATTACTACCAGTGCCACGTGCTAGTAAGAGTACAGAGAACAGGATAGTTAGGCTAAATACGTGGCTTGAGCAGTGGTGTAAGAGGGAGGGTTTTAAATTTTTGAGGCATTGGAACCAGTTTTGTGGTAGGTGTGACCTATACAAAAGGGACGGTCTACACCTGTGCAGAGATGGAACTGATGTTCTCGGGGTAATTTTTGATAAAGCAGTTCGGGAGCATTTAAACTAGTATGGCAGGGGGCTAGAAACCTATGTAGTGAAATAGAGGAAAGTGAAAGGCAGACAGAAATAAATGGTAAAAGGGTGAGGAACAAAAAACAAAGGGCCAAACTAATTCATAAAAAATGTGAGCATAAAAAAAGCCTGAGGGTTTTATACCTTAATGCGAGAAGCATCAGGAACAAGGTAGATGAATTAGCTGTGGAAATAGAGGTTAATAATTATGATCTAATTGGGATTACGGAAACATGGTTGCAGGGTGAGCAGGGCTGGGAGCTTAACATACAGGGGTATTCAGTATTTAGGAAGGATCGACAAAAAAGAAAGGGAGGAGGGGTAGCATTGCTAGTAAAAGAGGGGATAAATGCAATTGAAAGGAAGGATATTAACTCAGTTAATACAGAATCTATATGGGTGGAGCTAAGAAATAGCGAGGGGCGAAAAACATTAATAGGAGTGGTATATAGGCCTCCAAATAGTAAAATAGAGGTTAGGGAGGGCATCACGAGGGAAATTAGAGAAGCGTGCAATAAGAGCACAGCTGTCATCATAGGTGACTTTAACTTACATATAGATTGGACTAGCCTAATCAGTAAAAATAATGAGGAGGAGGAATTCCTTGAGTGTTTAAGGGATGGTTATCTGGATCAATATGTCGAGGAACCAACTCGGGAACAGGCTATATTGGACTGGGTACTGTGCAATGAGAAGGGACTAATCAGTAATCTTGTTGTACGGGGACCCTTGGGTCAGAGCGATCATAACATGATCGATTTCTCACTCGAAATGGAGAGCGAAGAAATTGACTCAGAGACTAAGGTCCTGAATTTAAACAAGGGGAATTATGATGCCATGAGACGGGAACTGAGTAGGTCTGATTGGACAACGTTCCTGAGAGGACTGGAGGTAGATAAACAATGGCAAACATTTAAAGATAGAATGACAAAATTGCAAAAATTGTTTATACCAATCTGGCATAAAAGGAAATCTAAAAAGGTGACTCAACCGTGGATAACAGGGGAAATTAGAGACAGCATAAAATCCAAAGATAGGGCGTATAAAATAGCCAAAAAAAGCGCCAGAGCGGAAGATTGGGAACAGTTTAAGATAGAGCAAAGGAGGGCAAAGGGCATGATCAAGAGGGGCAAAATAGCTTACGAAAACAAGCTGGCGGAAAATATAAAAACTAACTCCAAAAGCTTTTATAAATATATCAAAAGGAAAAGACTGGTGAAAACCAAAGTTGGTCCATTGCAGTCAGATACGGGGGAATATATAATGGGAAATAAGGAAATGGCAGATCAACTAAATGCATACTTTGGGTCAGTCTTTACGAAGGAAGACACAAAAAACCTCCCTGGGATATCGGGAAAAATAGGGACATTGGCAAAGGAGGAACTGACGCAAATCAATATCTCTAAGGATATGGTGTTAAGGAAGCTAAAGGGATTGAAGGTGGACAAATCCCCAGGGCCTGATAACATGCATCCTAGGGTACTGAAGGAGGTGGCCCTAGAGATAGCGGATGCACTAAGGATGATTTTTCAGAATTCATTAGACTCAGGAACAGTGCCGATGGATTGGAGGGTAGCTAACGTTACCCCACTATTCAAAAAGGGGGGTAGGGAAAAAACAGGTAATTACAGACCTGTAAGCCTTACATCAGTTGTGGGCAAAATGCTGGAGTCCATCATTAAGGATGAAATAGCGGAGCACTTAGCAAATGGGGACAGGATAGGACAGAGTCAACATGGATTTACAAAGGGTAAATCGTGCTTGACTAATCTATTGGAATTTTTTGAGGGAGTAACTGGTAGAATAGATGGGGGAGAGCCAGTAGATGTGGTGTACCTGGACTTCCAAAAGGCCTTCGATAAGGTCCCACATAAAAGATTAGCATGGAAAATTGAGGCTCATGGGATAAAGGGGAAAGTTTTGGCGTGGATAGGGAACTGGCTGTCAGATAGAAAACAGAGAGTTGGAATAAACGGCTCATTTTCTGAATGGCAGGCAGTAACAAGTGGGGTACCACAGGGATCTGTCCTGGGCCCCCAGCTGTTCACAATTTACATTAATGACCTGGATCAGGGAGTCGGATGCAGCATTTCCAAATTTGCAGACGACACTAAACTAGGAGGTGGGGTGGGCTCAGAGGAAGAGACCAGGAAGCTCCAGAGCGATTTGGACAGACTGGGCGATTGGGCGGATAAATGGCAGATGCACTATAATGTGGACAAGTGCGAAGTTATCCACCTTGGGTGCAGGAACGGGAGGGCAAATTATTATTTAAATGGCAATAGATTGGGAGAGGGGGAAGTACAGAGAGACCTGGGTGTTCTTGTACACCAGTCACTGAAGGCGAGCATGCAGGTGCAACAGGCGGTCAAGAAGGCAAACGGTATGCTGGCCTTCATAGCAAAAGGGTTAGAATACAGGAACAGGGATACCTTGCTGCAGCTGTACAGGGCACTGGTGAGACCACACCTCGAGTACTGTGTACAGTTTTGGTCGCCTCATCTGAGGAAGGATGTTCTTGCCATGGAGGGGGTGCAGCGGCGATTCACCAGGCTGATACCAGGAATGGCGGGAATGACCTATGAGGAGAGACTATGTAGTTTAGGGATGTACACACTGGAGTTTAGAAGATTGAGAGGGGACCTCATAGAAGTGTATAAAATTCTGACAGGTCTAGACAGACTGGATGCAGAAGGAATGTTTCCCTTGGCGGGTGAGAACAGAACTAGAGGACATAATTTAAGGATAAGGGCTAAACCATTTAGGACAGAGATGAGGGGGAATTTCTTCACTCAGAGAGTGGTGAACCTGTGGAACTCATTGCCACAGAGGGCAGTGTACGCCAGCTCATTAAATATATTTAAGAGGGAATTAGATATATTTCTACGGGCAAAAGGGGTTAAGGGTTACGGAGAGAAGGCGGGGACGGGATACTGAATTAAAGGATCAGCCATGATCTCATTAAATGGCGGAGCAGGCACGAAGGGCCGAATGGCCTACTCCTGCTCCTATCTTCTATGTATCTATATGTATCTATGTCTTCTGCCACTAAGCCAGTTTTGTATCCAATGTGCCAAGGCACCCTGGATTCCATGGGCTCTTACCTTCTTGACCAGTCTCCTGTGCGGGACTTTATCGAAGGCCTTACTGAAATCCATGTATACCACATCCACTGCGTTACCCTCATCCACACACCTAGTCACCCCCTCAAAAAATTCAATCAAATTAGTCAGACATGATCTTCCCTTGACAAAGCCATGTTGACTATCCCTGATTAATCCTTGCCTCTCCAAGTGGAGACAAATTTTGTCCCTCAGGATTTTTTCCAATAATTTTCCTACCACTGATGTTAGGCTCACTGGCCTGTAGTTCCCCGGTTTTTCCCTACTACCCTTCTTGAATAATGGTACTACATTAGCGGTTCTCCAGTCCTCTGGCACATCCCCTGTGGCCAGAGAGGTCCTGAATATATGTGTTAGAGCCCCCGCAATCTCCTCCTTTGCCTCACACAGCAGCCTGGGATACATTTCATCCGGGCCTGGGGATTTATCCATTTTTAGGCCAGCTAAAACCGCCAATACCTCCCCCCGCTCGATGTTAATATTGTACCCCAAACAACTCCCCACTCTTTCACGGCGGCCCCCATTTTAAAAGGGGGATGGGTACAGTGCGGGGACACCCTGGGAGTCATTGGGGAAGCAGAAATTAGGACAATAATTTCTTCCCGTTAGGGTCCCCTCACTTTCCCAGCCAAAGGATGACAAACTAGAATACCCTGATGTGGAGATGCCGGTGTTGGACTGGGGTGGACAAATGTAGGAAGTCACACAACACCAGGTTATAGTCCAACAGCTTTATTTGAAATCACAAGCTTTCGGAGTGCTGCTCCTTTGTCGGGTGACGAAGGAGCAGCGCTCCGAAAGCTTGTGATTTCAAATAAAGCTGTTGGACTATAACCTGGTGTTGTGTGACTTCCTACATTAGAATACCCATAGCTGAGGTGCAGTGATTGCCCAAGTTTAGAACTATCCTTATTTCGACACTGTATTGGGTTCCAGCACTTTTACAGCATATAGCCTCAAAATGCACATCACTGAAGGAGCAGAGACGAAATCACCAGGGAATATTACAAGGCAGTAATCTCATCAGATGATTTCATTAACCATAAGAGCAGGATTTACACCTGTCATCTAAATTCCGAGAGAGGATTAGAGTCTTCAATCTATCTGTTATTTATATCCTGTGATGTTTATGGGGTGGTTTTTATTCTGCTTGAGCTCCCTATTTTTGGGAAGACAGAAGACGTTGTGTCAGACATCAACTGCTGACACTCCTGGTCGTTCTCGCTCGATCCTGTCTAACTTTTTTATGTTAATTTCTGTGTTGATGACTCTGATGTCATCACCATTAGAAGTTGAACCCGGTGCGGAGGGGAGTGGGCGGGTCGGAAGACCTCCTCGTAGGACTGCTCCTGGGCCTGGCCAAAGTGGCCATTAATAGGTCCAGGCAGCGGGCGGTTGAGGGGGTTGTCCGGCCCGATTGCCTGCCTCTTTTCCACGGCCATGTTCGCGCCCGGGTGGCCCTGGAGCTGGAGCATGCGGTGTCCGCCAGCACGCTTGAGGCCTTCCGCGACCGGTGGGCGCCACGGGGACTGGAGTGCATCGTCACCCCGGGCAATATAATTATAATTTAATTTGATAAGTTTTATTTAAAGTTCTGTTAATTTACAGTTAATTTGGTTCAATAAAAGAGGACCGTTAGAAGTTGACAAGTGGCCCCTTCTTAAAGGGGCACAACCAATAAACTGTAAATTTAATCAAATTTAAATGAAACTTATCAAATTAGATTAAAATGTGGTTCCGGGTGTCAAGGATGCACTCCAGTCCCTCCAGTGCCCAGTGCAAGCGTTCTGGCGGACACCGCATGCTCCCTCTTCAAGGGCACCCAGGCACAAACATAGCCGCGGAAGAGAGGCATGCAGTCGGGTCAAACGATCCCCTTCAATCCTGTCTACACTGAAGCATTAACAGGGATTTTTTTAAGCATTGTCCTCCCCTTTTCTCAGTTCCTCCTCTCCTGAAGATATTAAAGCAAAATACTGCTGGAAATCTGAAATAAAACCAGGAAATGCGAGAAATACTCAGCAAGTAAGGAGGTCCCGCAGACACTGGTTCTGGCCGACAGGTACAATGTACTCGCTACGTGTGAGGACAAGGAGAAAGACCGCGGGGAGGACAGCCACAATACAGACCAAGGCACCGTGGCGCAGAAGGCTGTCCAAGGGGTGGAGGAGCAGAATAGAAATGTGGTAGTGATGGGGGACTCAATAATTAGGGGGATAGATAGCGCCCTCTGCAGCCAAGACCGAGAATCCCGAAGGGTGTGTTGCCTACCCGGTGCCTGGGTAAGGGATATCTCGTGGCGGCTGGAGAGGAATTTGGAAAGGGAGGGGGTAAATCCAGCTGCCGTGGTTCATGTCGGACTTAGGTAAGAACAGGGAGGAGGTCCTGCTGGGGGAGTATCAGGAGTTAGGAGCTAAATTAAAAAGCAGGACCTCGAGGGTAATAACCTTTGGATCATTGCCCGAGTCACGTGCAAATAGGCATAGAAACAGACCGATCAGGAGAATTAACATGTGGCTAAAGGGCTGGTGTGGGAAGGAGGGGGTTCCTTTTCACGGGACACTGGCACCAGTTCTGGGACAGGAAGGAGCTGTACCGATGGGACGGGCTCCACCGGAACCGGGATGGGACCCATGTCCTAGCGGAAAGGGTAAATAGGGAGGTGGCAAAGGCTTTAAACTAGTAAGACGGGGGGAGGTATCTACAAGAAATGAAACCAGCCTAAATATAAACAAAACAGGAAAGCAGAGCATAGGAAAGAGAAAAGTAAGGGAGGACATTGATGGCCAGGGAACAAATAGAGTTATAGAACAGGAGGGAAAAATTCGGTTGCTTTGCACCTCCTGTTAGTGCCCTAAGAAGGCGCTAAAGGGGCGCAAAGCAACTAGCGCCCGGGCGCGCCACCGCCAACGCCTCCTGCGAAATTCAGCCGGAGGTTAGCGGCGGCGGTAACCGTTAGCGCCCCGTGGTGCTGCGCCTCCGGCGATGACGTCATCATCGTGCACAGCGCTCCGCTCACGCTCCAGCCACGATCTTCGGTAGCGTCCCCTGACTTACCGCCGGACGCCATGTCCGACAGGGTCAGAGGGGCCTACCTGCGGCCGGGGTGGCACTATTTAAAGGCGAGGTGCCGGGCGGCCATTTTTGTTGCTGGCCACCTGCCAGCACCTGCCCCCATTGCCGTCCCCAGCCTCCTGAGCAACCCCCCCCCCCCCCCACACCGCGGAGTGCCAGCTGCGCTCCATGAGCCCGGCACTTCTCTTGAGTGCCGGGCTCTTTTGTCAGCACTCTGATCCCAGAGGCCCAGCTGGGCCTCGGGTCGCGCTGCGCAAGGCCCTTCCCCTTTAAGAAGGGGAGGAAGGCCTGCAATACCGCGATATTCCCTCGCAGCGCCCCAAGAGGGAGGCGGGCACTTCCAGTAGCACCCCACTTCCCTCTTGGGGCACTACCGCTCAATTTCGGCCGCACCAGCGAAGTTAATGCCCCAAAGGAGGCGCGACTCAATTTTCCCCCCAGGAGTTTAAAAAGATAGTTAAAAATAAAGTGAGAGGAACTGCTATTAAAAATGAGTTAAAATGTCTGTACAGCAATGAACACAGTGTCCATAATAAAACAGGGGAGCTGGAGGCAATCATGTGTTGCGAGGAACCAGGCATAGTCGGGATTACTGAGACATGGCTACAGAAAAATCAGGACTGGGAATTAAGGGCCTAACATATTTAGAAAAAATACAGAGGGAAAAAGGGGAGGTGGAGTAGCTGTATTCATTAGGGATAATATAATGGCAGTAGAAAAAAGTGACACAGCTATCAGCAAGACAGAAATAGAATCCATGTGGATAGAGATAAAAGATAATAAAGGATCAGTCACACTAATAGGGGTAGTCTACAGACCACCTAATAGTGGAAGGGAGGTGGAGGAAGAAATATACAAACAAATTAGGGAAATGAGTAAAAAACATAGAATAATAATCATGGGGGATTTCAACTACGCAGATATTAATTGGACAGATGAGGTAGGTAAAGGGAATAGGGAATGGAGTTCCTACAATGTGTACAGGACTCCTTTCTAACCCAATATGTAAAAAGCCCAACAAGGGAGGATTCGCTATTGGATCTAGTAATGGGGAATGAACCAGAGCAGATAAGAGAAGTAAAAGTAGGGGAACATCTAGGCAATAGCGAGCATAATATAATACGCTTTCAGATAATAATTGAGAAGGACATAAGTATGATAAAGACCAGGGTAATAGATTGGAGATAAGCTGATTTTGAGGGGCTGAGAATAGAACTTTGCAAATTAACATAGACAACAGTATTGGCAAACAACGATGTAGAACAGCAATGGGAAACATTTAAAATGGTGTTCAAAAGAGTCCAGGAACAATATATTCCCGCTAATAAACAAGAACAAGCTAAATACTAATGAGACACCATGGATGAATAAAGCCACCAGGGAAAAATTGAGGGTAAGGAAGGAGGCATACATTAAGTACATGGGCTTCAGGGGAGAGCATGATAAGGGAGAATATGAAGGGATTGGGAGAGAAGTCAAAAAAAACAATCAGGAAGGCAAAGAGGAACTATGAAATTAAATTATCAAGGAACATAAAACAAAATAGTAAAATATTTTACAGGCACATAAATAAAAAAAGGAAGGTTGTGGAATGGGAATAGGACCACTAAGGGATGGAGAGGATAATATCAGAGGCAGTGATAGAGAGATGGCAGAAATATTAAATAATTACTTTGCTTCAGTATTTACCAGGGAGATAGAACAGGTGGAGATGACGTCAGATAATGAGATTAGTAATCAGTTAACTGCATTTAAAATAAAACAAGGAGATGTTCTAAATAAACAAATGAAACTCAGAGGATAAAAGCCCTGGTCTGGACGGATTACATACATGCATTTTAAAAGAATCTAAGGAAGAAATAGTAGAGGCATTACTACACATATTTAGTAATTTGTCAGAAAGTGGAGAGTAGCGGTAAAGGGTAGCTATTCAGAGTGGCAGAACGTGGGAAGTGGTGTTCCACAAGGATCTGTGCTGGGACCACTGTTGTTCACAATTTATATTAACGATTTAGACTTTGGAATCAAAAACATAATTTCTAAATTTGCGGATGACACCAAATTGGGGGGCATAGCTAACACTGAGGAGGACTGCAACAAATTACAAGAAGACATTAATAAACTTGCAAAATGGGCATATAATTGGCAAATGAAGTTCAACACAGATAAATGTGAGGTATTACATTTTGGTAAGAAAAATAGGGAGGTTGCATATTACTTGGTACAAATACACAAATCACTATAAGTATCGACACAGATTAGCAAGGCCATAC
This sequence comes from Somniosus microcephalus, assembly GCF_052327205.1. NCBI lineage: Eukaryota > Metazoa > Chordata > Chondrichthyes > Squaliformes > Somniosidae > Somniosus > Somniosus microcephalus. The sequence continues at coordinate 7,195,186 of NC_141010.1, forward strand.
AAACGCAAACCAAGCACTAGGGTTTATTTCTAGAGGGATAGAATTGAAAAGTACGCAAGTTATGCTAAACTTGTATCGAACCTTGGTTAGACCACACTTGGAGTACTGCGTACAATTCTGGTCGCCATATTATAAAAAGGATATAGAGGCACTGGAGAAGGTGCAGAGAAGATTTACAAGGATGATACCAGAAATGCGAGGGTATACATATCAGGAAATGATGAACAGGCTGGGTCTCTTTTCTCTTGAAAAGTGAAAGCTGAGGGGTCTTTAAAATCATGAAAGGTTTTGATAGAGTGGATACAGAGAGAATGTTTCCACTTGTGGGGAAGAGCATAACTAGAGTCCATCAATATAAGATAGTCACCAAGAAATCCAATAGGGAATTCAGAAGAAACTTATTTACCCAGAGAGTGGTGAGAATGTGGAACTCGCTGCCACAGGGAGTGGTTGAAGCGAATAGTATAGATGCATTTAAGGGGAGGTTAGATAAGCATATGAGGGAATAGAGGGTTCTGCTGATAGATTTAGATGAGGAAAGACGGGAGGAGGCTCGAGTGGAGCATAAATGCTGGCATGGGCTGGTTGGGCCAAATGGGCTGTTTCTGTGTAATGCCCCCTAGAATCCCCAACCAATGGAAATAGTTTCTCTCTATCTACTCTATCTGTCCCCTTAATACCTTGAAAACCTGTGTGTGATTATAAAATAAGAACTATTGCCTGTACCTCAGTGAATTTGTTCTGAGGTCACCTTGACAGTGCAGGCAGAATGCTGAAAGGTAGTGGGGGACATGGCAGCTGCACCGGTCCTCCCACCAGCAGGGGGCCACCGCGGTATCAGCGCACCTGCGTTCCCTCTTGGCCTGCGGCGCCATGCTCGTCGGCAGCGCTGCCATTGGTCGGTGGACGTGCCAGTCGAGACAGGCTGACCAATCAACGACGGCGGGGCGGGACCTCAGTCGCGGGGCGACCAATCGGCGGCGGGGGTGGCTGGAGGTGACTGGAAGGAGAGGGTGAGTGGAGAGCCGGTGCCGCCATTGCGGGGGGAAGAGTCAGCCTGAGGAGAGCGAGAGCGCAGACAGCGGCCCGCGGGTAATAGCCGGCGCCCCGGCCTCCTCCCCGACCCGACTCGGTGTCACAATCCCACCGCGGGCCCCCCTGGCCGACAACCCCGCCTTAGGCCTCAGAGCCTGGCGCTCGAGTCGGGAATTGGCCGGGTTCAGGCCCCTTCAGCCTGGGGCGGCCTCGGCCTCTGGGCCGCTGCCGGAGACACTCGGCTGGAGCCGGGGTTTGACCTCCAATTCCAGCAGTTGGGTTGCAGCGAGAATTCCTCCTTCAACCTCATTGTTTTTGCCCTTTCCAAATAGAAATTTTAGTGTATATGTTAATGGAAAATTAAATAGCAAATTTAATATTAAGTATTTTGGTTTTGCTTGAACTGTTTTTGCGCTTCAAATATAATCTTTGTGCATTAAGATTTTTTTGTACCATTGGAATAATGGGTTGACCTCTGCATAGAATTGGAGCTTCTGCAAATGAGTGACTGCTCCTGATTTATTGCACTGGGTTTAAATCCGTTGCAATTGAAGGTTGTGTTTAGTGCAATTTTCCTACCGGCCTTTTGCTGGGCGATGGACTTCCTGAACATTGACCTCTGTCGATTAGTATTTGAGTCTTTGTGAAATTGTACAAGGTGCAAGGGTTTCTGAAGCCTATGGATTGCTCTTTTACTGCTCTGTAGCTTTAGTGCAGCATTGTTGCTCTTAAACTCTTTAAAATGATTGTGTGTTTTGTGTTTCTTTCATTTATTTGCTTCAGTGTGGTGCCTTGACCTCCAGACTGCAGCAAGGGTCATTCTGGCCTGTAATACATTGTGGAGGTGCTTAAGCATTTAGGCTCCATTAATAAACTCTAGTCGTGTAGTAAGCTGTACTGGTTGTGCATGTCCTCAATGATACTGGGGTTCATTTCTTGATTTTACAGACTTGCTGTTCATGGGCTCTTGGATAACTATGGGTTAAAATGTCCTGTTTTATTATCTCTAAGCTTGACAAGATATCAAGCTCCTGATCACTGCCTGCAGTTTGTAGTTCAAACCACTGTACAAGAAGCTATGTTGGGCTAATCTTTGTAATTAGAGATTTGCAGTAACTAGTTCTAACCAGGTATTGTGCAGGTTAGGTTTGTGTTCTTGTTTGAAGTGGTCTAAATAGAATGTAAATTGATTTTTTTTCCCCTTCTTTCTGCAAGGTATAACCATGATGTATTCTTGTGCTAAGTTTGTCTCCTGTCCTGCTGTGGTGAGTGTTTAAAGGAAGGACTATCTGACTCTCTGCCCTTGACTCTGATCTGTTCATTTTGTTTGAAGATATGAAACTCTTCATTTTGCAGTGCTTTCCTTGAACATAATTGTATGTTACTGTGTCATTGTCTTTATGCACAGCTTAAGGGGAAAATATACCTTGATGAACTTGTTATAAATATTAGCGGTATGTCTATATTGCACAGTCTCCCCTCAGTACTGTCTCTCTTCTAGTATTGCATGTACTGCTTAGAGATTTGAGAGGCCTAATGATAATCCGGAGTTAATTAGACTAACTGCAAGCGATGAACCGGTTTCCAATATAATTGACGTTTTCAAAAGGATGAATGGGTGTCCTGTGATAAAGCTGTGGACATGTGCAGAGTACTTTCTAAAAATCAGTGGCCTGTTGGGTGGCGTGGGCCATGGGCTGTTGGGCGGGGCATGGACTGTTGGGCGGGCGTGGGGCCATGGGTGCGCGTGGGGCCATGGGTGGGTGTGCGGCGCAGGGCATGGACTGTTGGGCAAGGCGGGGGTACGGCATGGGCTGTTGGGCACTGTTGGTAATGCTTCTGATTTGCCTTCCAGGTTCGCAGCACTTCGAAGACATTCCTTCGGCCGATGTCGGCCTCGGTCTTCAGCAGGCCGGAGATCCAAAACGAACAAGTAAGAACTTTTTGAAATCTCCTGTGGCTCTCCCTCTCCCCCTCCTTGTCAATCGAGTCATTGAATGGCAGGATCGGCGGAGAGCTGCGTGCCTCCCGGCCGCTCGGTGAACTGGCCAAATGTCTCCTCACGGGCAGGGCAAAGACCCTCACTGAGTGAGCTAACTGCAAGTCAAACTCTGGGAAGAAAGTCGCACTTCATCAGCGCACAGGGCAGTTTGGGCCAGTGGTGTTGACGTTGCTTCTGGATGCCAATATGAGTGGCAAGTGCTTTTCCTCTCTCCACACCCCCCCCCCCCCCCCCCCACACACCCCCCCCCCCCCCCCCCCAAAAAGAACTCTTCTCTGCTCCTTCTGATTGTATCCCACTTTAATTGTTTGTTCCTTAGCAGCAAGTACACCTCAGATTCACCAGAATTATGCCAGGGCTTAAAGGGTTAAATTAATCGGACAGGCTGCATAAACGTGGCTTCTTTTCCCTTGAGTCTAGAAGGTTGTGGGGTGATCTAAGCAAGGTGTTTAAAATGATGAAAGGATTCAATAAGGAATAGATACAGGAAGCACTTTTTCCACAGAGAGATCTGGAACTCAACAGGCTATGGATGCTGGGGGGGGGGGGGGGGGGGGGGTCAGTAGAAATTTTCAAGACTGAGAGCTAGATTTTTGTTGGGTAAGGGTATTGAGAGATATGGAGTTGAGGTGTAGATCAGCCATGATCTAATTGAATGGCGGAACAGGCTTGAAGGGCTGAATGGCCTCCTGTTTCACACTACTTTCACTTTCCCCCTCCACTCATTCTCTTCCTGCCGCCCCCAGTAGCTGTCTTGTGCTAGGATACAGTTCCGTGGGTGCCCACCGCCCTCTTAATACTTTACCCAGGTGAGCCCAGACAATGAGCATCTGACTGTTTTCTTTGGGTGCCTCATAAGATGTGCATAGGTACAGGAGGAGTCCATTCGGCCCCTCGAGCCTGTTCCACCATTCAATGAGATCATGGCTGATCTGTATCCTAACTCCATCCACCTGCCTTGGTTCCATATCCCTTAATACCCTTGGCTGGCAAAAACCTATTGATCTCCGATTTAAAATTATTAATTGAGCCCCGGCACCTACTGCTCTTTGTGGGAGAGAGTTCCACACTCCTACCACCCTTTGTGTGAAGAAGTGTTTCCTAACTTCTCTCCTGGATGGCCTGGCTCTGATTTTAAGGTTATCTCCCCTTGTCCTACATGCTCCCAGCAGTGGAGTTTCTCTCTCTACTCTATATCGATTCCTTTCAATATCCTTAAAAACCAAATCACCCCTTAACCTACTGTATCCCAGGGAATACAAGCCTAGTTTCTGTAATCTCTCCTCATAATCTAACCCTTGGAAGCCCTGGTAACATTCTGGTGAATCTGCGCTGCACTCCTTCCAAGGCCAATAAATCCTTTCTACGGTGCGGTGCCCAGAACGGTACACGGTGCTCCAGATGTGGTCTAGCCGGGGCTTTGTAGAGCTGTAGCAAGACTTCCTCCCCTTATCACAGTCTCCAATAAGAGGTCGGCCATTTAGGAATGAGATGAGGGGAAATTTCTTCACTCAAAAGGCTGTGAATCTTTGGAATTCTCTACCCTAGAGAGCTGTGGATGCTCAGTCGTTGAGTATATTCAAGACCGATCAATAGATTTTTGGGAATTAAGGGATATGGGGATCGGGCAGCAAAGTGGAGTTGAGGTTGAAGCTCAGCCATGATCTTATTGAATGGCGGAGCAGGCTCGAGGGGCCAAGTGGCCGACTCCTGTTCTTTGTTTATAACTCTATAGTTATGATGAAGGCTAACATTCCATTAGCCTTTTTGGTTAAGTATTTGTACCTGACTACTACATTTTAGTGGTCTTTGTACATGGGCCCAGCAATCTCTTTGGACCTCCACTTTTTCTACCTTTTCACCATTTATAAAAAAACAACTCTGATCTATCCTTTTTTATGGGTTCAAAATGGATGACTTCACACTTGCCTGTGTTGAAACCCATCTTTTGCCTGCTCACCTAATCCAACTTTGCTTAATGTGGACTTTCCAGAAGGGGTCACTAGATTGTGCTCAGGAGCAGGAACTCTGACCACCTCTTTTTTCCACCCCCCCCCCCCCCAAAAACTTCTCCCAAGCCCAGGAATACCGAGCTGCAACTCCCCTTCTGAGATAGAAATATAGAAGATAGGAGTAGGCCATTCGACCCCTCGAGCCTGCTCCACCATTTAATGAGATCATGGCTGATCATCCAAATTCAGTACCCTGTCCCTGCTTTCTCCCCATATCCCTTGATCCCTTTAGCCTTAAGAAATATATCTAACTCTTTCTTGAGTATATTTAATGAATTGGCCTCAACTGCCTTCTGTGGTAGAGAATTCCACAGGTTCACCACTCTCTGGGTGGAGAAATTCCTCCTCATCTCAGTCCTAAATTGCTTACCCCTTATCCTTAGACTGTGACCCCTGGTTCTGGACTCCCCAGCCATCGGGAACATCCTGTGTCTAGTCCTGTTAGAATTTTATAAGTTTCAATGGGCTCCCCTCTCATTCTTCTAAACTCTAGCGAATACAAGCCTAATCTATCCAATCTCTCCTCAGAGATCAGCTAGCAATGCAGAGATGGTGTCTCTCTGGCTTGCAGCCTGCTTCCAGTGGTGGGATTTGGGAACAAGCCCTCGGCATGGAAGAAGACCTGAAAGGGTTCGTTTTATATTTTGGAAGCCGCAGTGGCCCTTTAACCCCTCTCTCGCTCTGTTTAGGCACAGCTCCTCCCTGCGCCAAGGAATGCACTGGTGCAGACTGTACGGCGGGACCTCCAGACCAGCGTCGCCTCCAGGGACATCGACACTGCTGCTAAGTTCATCGGTGCTGGCGCTGCTACTGTGGGAGTGGCCGGCTCTGGTGCTGGTATTGGGACGGTATTTGGCAGCTTGATTATCGGCTACGCCAGGTAACGCGCCTTGTGAATCTGGTCGTGGGTTTTTGCCTTTGTATCTGGTTTTGTTCCACCAAATTAGAGAATTTTACAGCACAGAATCAGGCCATTCGGCCCAATTGGTCCGTGCCGGTGTTTATGCTCCACACGAGCCTCCTCCCACCCTATTGAGGTTTTCAAGATGAGGGGTTTTGAGTAGATTGAGCAAAGCTATTCCCTCTGGCAAGTGGGTCAATAACCAGAGGTCATAGATTTAAAATCATTGACAAAAGATCTAGAGGGGGATGAGAATTTTTTCCACTCGGAGAGTTGTCAGGATCTGGAACGCTCGACCTGAAAAGTGGTGGAAACAGATTCCATCAATAATTGAGTCAGACAGGTTCTTGAGGATGAGGAACTGACCGGGTTACGGACAACGAGCGGGGGTGTGGAACTGAGCACGAAGGCTCCTTCAGAGCCAGCACAGGGCCGAATGGCCTCCTCCTGTGCTGGGAGTTTCTATGATTTTATTCATCTCACCGTGTCAGCATATCCTTCTATTCCCTTTCTCCCTCGTGTACTTATCTGGCTTCCCCTTCAATGCATTCCTTAAATTTATATATTGGGGACCTTTTGAAGCCTCCAGTTAGTTCTTGGGCAGTTCTGTAATGGCGGAACCCCATCGGGATGGGAAACTCCATTACATTAGTGCAGCTGCCCAGGTGTGTGTGTGTGGGATGAGCTTGGAGACCAGCCACCCTTGTCGGATCAGCCCTGTGGCTTAAATGGAATGTTCAGTTGGTCCCAACATTTATTGAAAAGAGAATTAAATCTACAATTTGGGAGAACTCTGGCGGGGTGGGGGGCGGTCCTGATTTGAACAGGATCCCATCTGTTTACTTGCCTCTGTTCCCATTGGAACAATCTGGTAAAATGATGCATTGCTCTTGTTCATGAACATCAAAAGGCCAGACATTTCCCCCGCCCCCCAAACAACTGGGTATGTTCCTGGTTTTGGAGGAGCGGGGAAAGGAGTGAGAGCGGAATCCGATCCAGGCCCTCCCACACCGCATGGTTTTTTAAAAATAGTTTTATTCATTCATGGGATGTGGGCATCGCTGGTAAGAGTGCCATTTATTGCCCATCCCTAATTGCCCTCGAGGGTGATGGTGAGCTGCCGCCTTGAACCGCTGGAGTCCGTGCGGTGAAAGTGCTCCCACAATGCTGTTTGGGAGGGAGTTCCAGGATTTTGATCCGGTGACAAAGAAGGAACAACCAATATATTTCCAACTCAGGATGGTGTGTGACTTGGAGGTGGTGGTGTTCCCATGCGCCTGCTGCCCTTGTCCTTCTAGGTGGAAGAGGTTGCAGGTTTGGGAGTTGCTGCCGAAGAAGCCTTGGCGAGTTGCTGCAGTGCATCTTGTAGACGGTACACACTGCAGCCACGGTGTGCCAGTGGTGGAGGGAGTGAATGTTTAAGATTGTGTGTGTGTGATTGAGGTTGGCCCTTGGAGAGTAACGGTGGGCATTGCTTTCACCTGACACTCGTGCCTTAATCTGCCTCTTTTCATCTGCAGGCTGAGTCTATTTCACTGGCCCCTGGATGGCACACCAGCCTTTCACCTCTTGGCTCAACTCCAGTCCATATCGATGGGATTAAAATTCCTTTGGTTGTGAGGAGGACCTTGGGCAACAGCTGAGTTCCCGGTGGCCTAAGCTGGTCATTCAGGGTGGTTGGAGTGGAAAGGTCTCACTGGTACCATAACTCTGTTAGCTGCCTGCCCCCTTGGCTGGGGAATGAAGCCCAAGGTTGGGCAGAGTTGGGGTAGCTAACTGTACCTGGGAGCAATGTTCCCATTAAGCTGCGTGGCCGCACAGCGCTCTGGAGGACCCACGCAGCCGGCTCCTCCAGCTTTTAAAGGGGAAAAAAACATGCATGCGTGCAATTTTCAATAGTCAGTACAGCCCATTTGAGGGGCTGCGCGGCCCAATAAAAAAAAATTAAAAAAATTCAAGGGAACATTGCCTGGGTGCGCTCACTCCTGGTGCTAGGTGCTTGAACTGGCGGAGGAAGCACTGAATTCACCAGCGTTGACCAAATGTATCGGGGTGGGTAAGAGGGGAGAGCCTGTTTCAGACATGCTGAGGTTACCCATACTGTGTAGTGAGGGTGCGAGTGTTTTATGACTTAGTGCAGCTGCGCCATACCATGTCAGAGCTCCGCCTCCCGACAGTACGGAACGGACCCAGCCTGGAACGAGTGGCCTCCCCCAGGCCCAATATGCTCACTGAGTTTGCGAACGGTTACTAATGTAGCCAGAGAAAGCTAAATAGGTTTTCAAATGTGTGATTTCTTTTCTCGTCTATTCTACAGGAACCCTTCCCTGAAACAGCAGCTTTTCTCCTACGCAATCCTGGGATTCGCTCTGTCCGAGGCCATGGGTCTCTTCTGTCTGATGGTTGCCTTCCTGATCCTGTTTGCCATGTAAATTCCCGAGGGAGAATCTGGAAGACGACTGGGGAAGAGTAAATTATTGCAGTGTGTGGGTCTGGCGTCTCTGCCACCACCAAGTATTCCAATGGGATTATTTTTTTTTTCCAACTCCAATTGTGTAAGAACTCTTTGATTTAGTCCAACGTGGTCGCTGTGAATAAAATGGTTAAATGCGTGTCCTTGTGTTTCTTTAATGAAACCGGGTTTCCAGTCCAGGAGTGATGCACTTTGGGGTGGGGGGGGGAGGGCGGTGCTGGGACCATTGGTTTGATGCGGTAACATATACGCAAGTAGGGGGGGGGGGGGGGAAAGAAAAGAGGATTAGTACGCCTGGGATTGCTTTCCGCACGCTGTCCCGTGCTAGCCACGTCTCTTGTTTTTATTCCTCCACCTTCTCTCTTTGAGGGCAGCAGTACCAAGGTTTGTCTGTAACCAGGTACGGCTCTGCTTGGAATGCTTAGACCAGGTTTCCCCAGTGCTGTGATCCATTGCAGGACCAGTACTGGATCCACAGTGATCTAACCCTAGTCATTCCCAGGTATGTGCAGCACACCATACATTCATACCACACTAAGTAGTAAAATATACTCTTGGCATGTATCTGTATGTCTATGGATTCACAGAAGGAAGCCATTTGGTGTTTCCTAATTTCACTCCTGAAAGGTCTGGCTCTAATTTTTAGACTGTCCCCTAGTCCCAGACTCCCCAACCAACGGGAATAGTTTCTCTATCTACCCTAGCTGTTCCCCTTAATATCTTGAAAACTTTAATTAGACCACCCCTTAACCTAAATTCTAGGGAATACAACCCTAATTTGTGTAATCTCTCCTCTTATCCCTTAGAGTCCGTGTATCATTCTGGTAAACCTACGCTGCACTCCCTCCAAGGCCAATATATCCTTCCTAAGGTGTGGTGCCCAGAACTGCTCCAGGTGTGGTCTCACCAGGGTTTGTATCGCTGCAGCATAACTTCTACCCCCTTCTAGTCTAGTTCTCTAGACATAAAGGCCAACCTTTTTGATTATTTTCTGTACCTGTTCATGACATTTTAATGATCCATGGACTTGGCCCCCAAGTCTCTTTAGACCTCCACTGTTTTTAGCCTTTCACCATTTAGAAGGTACCCTGTTCGATCCTTTTTAGGTCACAAGTGGATGACCTCACATTTGCCTACAATGAAATCCATTTGCCACAGTTTTGCCCATTCACTTAATCTGTCGATATCCCTTTGTAATTTTATGCTTCCATCTACACTGCCGGCAATGCCGCCCCTCTTTGTCATCGGTAAATTTGGATACAGGTAGACTACCCTTTATCCGAACTTCCGAAAACCGAAACCCTCTAAAACCCAAAGGTTTTCTCGTTCAGCGTAAGTCGTGCGCACGACCCCCCACCCCGCCGACTTACGCTAAGCGTCAGCGTAAGTCGTGCGCACGACCCCCCGCCAACCCCGACTAAGTCGGAGGGGGGGGGGGGTGGTTGTGCGCACGACCCCCCGCCGACCCACCTTCCGAAATTCTCCGAAAACCGAAACACGGCTGGTCCTGAGGTTTTCGGATAAAGGATAGTCTACCTGTATATGACTTTCTATGTCATAAGTCGTTAATAAATAATGAATAGATCCCTGCAGGCCACCACTAGTCACCTTCTGCCAATTTGAGCACCTACCCATTAGCCCTACTGCCCATCTCCTGCCGCTCAGCCAATTTTCTAACCAGGTCAATAATTTGCCGAGAGTTCTATGGGCTTCTACCTTAGTTAACAGTCTCTTATGTGGGACTTTATAAAATGCCTTCTGGAAGACCATCTAAATAACATCCATAGACATTCCCCCGTCCCACTACTTTAGTCACCACCTCAAAAAATTCAATCGGGTTTGTCAGGCATAACCTACCTTTCACAAATCCATGCTGGCTCTCTGATCAACTGAACATTTTGTGAGGTGTTCAGTCACCCTATCCTTAATTATAGACTCTTAGCAATTTCCTGACCACAGATGTTAGGCTAACTGGTCTATAATTCCCTGGTTTCCTTCTCTCGCCATTCTTAAATAGCGGAGTGACGTGCAATTTTCCAATCTAAAGGGACGTTTCCTCAATTGACAGAACTTTGCAGATGCCCTTACTATAATTTAACAATGTGCTCACTTACTTTCTTTAAAACCCTAGGATAGAAGCCATCTGGTCCTAGGAATTTCCTTGGGATTTCTGGCATGCTATCCTCTTCTACTGTAAATACTGCTGCAAAGTCATTATTCAACATATCTGCCATTTCCTGATGTGGAAAGGAGGAAAAATGGTCTAGGGCTTATAATGTAGGATTGTGGAGTTTTACTCAATAGCCTTTTAAAGGGGGGGTGTGGTCGGGAAAATTTGCAGAACCTTCCATTGGCGCAGACTCGATGGGCTGAATAGCCACCTCCTGTACTATTCTTTGATTCTAATAGCCAATTGAGCAACTGTGCTGAAGTATATCTTTACCCTATTGAGAGTTAGTGGAAAGGGCAGAGCATAGGGGGGGTGGGAGAAAATCATTTGCAACTGAATTGGATACTAATTTAACCCCTCCATTGGGGAGAGCAGCGAATGCACCCGAGAATGATTTAGAAACTGAGCATTCCACTGGATCATTTCAAATCAGCGTCGCCTTCCCAAAGGATTCAGATAGAAGAAGCAAGTGTTGTGGGAGTTGTCTTCGATTTATGAAGAGTTTTTGCTGCATTAAACATTGAGGTGGGACGTGATCCAGGTCCTTAAAATGCACAAAGTAGACGGAAAGAGCTTGACTTCATATAGCTCGACATCCCAAAGCACTTAACAATGGATACATTACTATTGAAGTGCAGATACTGTTATGTAAGGAAATGTAGCTGTTAATTTACGCACACAGAGCGACCGTAAAACTTTCTTTGGGCGATGGAGGATTGTTGACCAGGAAAGCAGGAGAGTGCCCTGCACCTTTTTTTAAAACGTATTCTCTGGATGTGGGTGTCGCTAACAAAGTGAAAAGCTAAAACAAGCCAGGCTTATTTCATGGTCTGGAACCTCAATTTTTTTAATTCATTCTTGGGATGTGGTCGTCGCTGGCAAGGCCGGCATTTATTGCCCATCCCTCGCTGCCTTTGAGAAGGTGGTGGTGAGCCGCCATCTTCAACCGCTGCAGAGAGTGTTGGCTCTTTGAATATTGTAGATTTTTTTTTCTTGGCCATTGGCAGTGGGATTGGGAATGGAGGTCTTTGCTGCCACACAATTAAAGATGGAGCTGTTCCAACAATCTCACTGATCTTTCAAAGTCACCAAAGTTTTCTTCTACATAAATCTAAAGTTCTTCATTATGTTGAAGTTGAAACTGCGGGAATAACCTAATCAATGAGAGACATGGAGAAGCCAACAGCAAGATAGAAAGACTTGCATTATATAGCGTCTTTGACAACTTCAGGATGTCCCAAGTGCTTTACAGCCAATTAAGTACTTTTGAAGTGTTGCAATGTAGGAAACATGGCAGCCAATTGCACATAGATAGCAATGTGATAAATGACCAGCTAATCTGTTTTAGTGATGTTGGTTGAAGGATAAATATTGGTCAGGACACCAGGGATAACTACCCTGCTCATCTTTGAAAAATGACATAGGATCTTTAGTCCACCTGAGAGGGCAGACGGGGCCTCGGTTTAACGTCTCATCTGAAAGATGGCACCTCTGACAATGCAGCACTCCCTCAGTACTGCACTGGAGTGTCTGCCTGGATTATGTGCTCGAGTCTCTGGAGTGGGACTTGAGTCTCAAGAGTGCTACCCACTGAGCCACAGCTGACACCTTGGTAGGTGATTCTGCCCTTGCTCACTCCTCGTCTATGAGGGTGTGGCAGAGAATAGCATACAGTGTGGGGTAATTGTACGCACCAATTTATGTTCAATTCCCCCAAACTACATGACATTAGTCCCTAAAATCAGATTGACTAATTTATCTCATTTCTGTTTCTGGGCCAATGGTGGTGCAGAGTGGATGTTTACAGAACTATTTCAAAAAGTGACTCATTGTTCGTGAAGTGCTTTAAGGCGGCTCGATGATGGGAAAACTATTGTATAAAAGCAAAACTGATACCATGCAATCAGTTCGTTCTTCTGTGAAATAAAAACAGAACATGCTGGAATTACTCAAATATTCACTATAAGCCCACTGACTCCAACAGCTACCTGGACTACACTTCCTCCCACCCCATTTCCTGTAAGGACTCTATTCCATTCACCCAGTTTCTCCGTCTCCGCCGCATCTGCTCTGACGATGCCACCTTCCATACTAGTGCTTCCGACATGTCTTCCTTTCTCCTCAACCGAGGATTCCCCTCTACCATGGTTGACATGGCCCTTGACCGTGTCCATTCTATTATTCTATATATATTAATGATCTGGACGAGGGAATTGGATGTAATATCTCCAAATTTGCAGACGACACAAAGCTGGGTGGGAGGGTATGCTGTGAGGAGGATGTCGTGAAACTCCAGTACGATTTGGACAGGTTGGGTGATTGGGCAGAAACATGGCAAATGCACTATAATGTGGATAAATGTGAGGTTATTCACTTTGGTGGCAAAAACAAGAAGGCAGATTATTATTTGAATGGCAATAGATTGGGAGAAGGGGAAGTGCAAAGAGACCTGGGTGTTCTTGTGCACCAGCCGCTGAAGGTAAGCATGCAGGTGCAGCAGGCAGTTAAGAAGGCAAATAGTATGTTGGCCTTCGTAGCAAGAGGATTCGAGTACAGGAGCAAGGATGTCTTGCTGCAGTTGTACAGGGCCTTGGTGAGACCGCACCTTGAGTATTGTGTGCAGTTTTGGTCGCCTTATCTGAGGAAGGATTCAAGATTCAAGATTATTTTATTGCCATATGTAACTGGTACAATGGAATGCTTACTCCCCACTCACTCCCACAATATAAGTATAAATATAAAAAGCAAAAGTAAAAACAAGTATAAATATAGAAACAATAAGCAAATAAGTATAGCAATGACAGTCCAAGTTGCAGGATATGATGAATAGTGCAAAAAGCCTCTATTACCACTGGAAGTAATAGTAATGTAATATGATAAGTATATGGTAGTATAAGTATAATATATATATTTATATATAAATAAGTATAAGTTAAAATGCAGTATGCAATGTACAAATGAGTTATAGGTTATATAAGTTATAAGTTAAGGTTGAGGTACAAGAGTCCTATGTGCACACAGTCCAGTGATCAAGACTGTTTTTGTGTGCTCACGGTTCAAGTGATATACAGTTCCAGGGTGGGAGGGAGAATGTGACTATGGTATGTGGGGCAGTGCGGTTGATGTTCTTGCCATGGAAGGAGTGCAGCGAAGATTCACCAGGCTGATACCTGGGATGGCAGGAATGACGTATGAGGAGAGATTGTGTCGATTGGGCTTATACTCACTGGAGTTTAGAAGATTGAGAGGGGATCTCATCAAAACCTATAAAATTCTGTCAGGCCTGGACAGACTAGATGCAGGAAGGATGTTCCCGATGGCCGGGGAGTCCAGAACCAGGGGTCATAGTCTAAGGATAAGGGGGAAGCCATTTAGGACTGAGATGAGGAGGAGTTTCTTCACCCAGAGAGTGGTGAACCTGTGGAATTCTCTGCCACAGAGGGCGGTGGAGGCCAGTTCATTAAATATATTCAAGAAGGAGTTGGATATATTTCTTAAGGCTAAAGGGATATGGGGAGAAGGCAGGGACAGGGTACTGAATTTGGATGATCAGCCATGATCTCATTGAATGGCGGAGCAGGCTCGAGGGGCCGAATGGCCTACTCCTGCTCCTATCTTCTATGTTTCTGATAATCTACATTGTCTGCACTTCTGCTCTCACCCCTCCCTCTCAGAACCATGATAGGATTCCCCTTGTCCTCACCTTTCATCCTCCCCCAGCCTCCATATTCAACGGATTATCCTCCGCCACTTCCGCCGCCTCCAGCATGATCCCACCACCAAACACATCTTCCCCTCCCCTCCCCTTTCAGCTTTCCGATGGGACACTCCCTCCGTGACACCCTGGTTCACTCCTCTATCACCCCAACACCCCCTCTCCTTCCCATGGTACCTTCCCGTGCAAGCACAGGAGATGCAACACATGCCCTTTCACCTCCTCCCTCCCCACTGTCCCGGGCCCCAAACACTCTTTCCAGGTGAAACTGCGATTTACTTGTACTTCTTGCAATTTAGTATACTGTATTCGCTGTTCACGATGCGGTCTCCTCTACATTGCGGAGACCAAACGCAGATAGGTTGACCGCTTTGCAGAACACCTCCATTCAGTCCGTAAGCGTGACCCCGAGCTTTCGGTCATCTGTCACTTTAATTCTCCGCACCACTCCCACTCTGACCTCTCCGTCCTCGGCCTCTTGCACTGTTCCAATGAAGCTTGAGTGTAAGTTTGAGAAACAGCACCTCATCTTTCGATTAGGCACTTTACAGACTACTCGACTCAACATGGAGTTCAACAATTTCAGATCATAACCACTGCCCCCATTTTTTAGATGGCAGCTGTTGATGATTCTGCTATTCCCATTTACACCTCTTCTAGACCCATCACTTGTTTCTTTGCCATCTTTGCCTTGCACCATCATGCCTTTTTTGTCATTTGTGGGGCTGTGATACCCGGAAGTGAACGACAGGGGCCGCTGTGGCCGGAGGGTGTGATCCCGGGAGTGGACGCCGAGCGGCGCTGTAGGCGGGGGGGTGATACCAAGAGCGGCCGGCGGGGGAGGCTGTGGACGGAGGGTGTGATACCCGGGGAGTGGCCGGCGGGGGCGCTGTAGGCGGAGGGTGTGATTCCCGGGAGCGGCCGGCGGGGGTCGCTGTAGACGGGGGGTGATACCAAGAGCGGCCGGCAGGGGGTGGGGGGGCTGTCGAAGGAGTGTGTGATACCCGGAGCGGCCGGCGGGGGCGCTGTAGCCGGAGGGTGCGATTCCCGGTGCGGCCGACGGGGGCGCTGTGGCCGGAGGGAGTGATTCTGGAGCGGCCGCCGAGCGGCGCTGTAGGCGGAGGGTGCGATTCCTGGAGCGGCCGCCGAGCGGCGCTGTAGGTAGAGGGTGTGATTCCTCGAGCGGCCGCCGAGCGGCGCTGTAGGCGGAGGGTGTGATTCCTGGAGCGGCCGGCGGGGGGCGCTCGGGACCGCGCCTGCGCAGTGCGGGCGGGCCGGCCAAGATGGCGGAGGGTCCGGGTGAGCAGGGCGGGAGCGGCGGCCCGCTGCTGTTGTCAAGCGGCACCGGCCCGGTAGCCACCGGCCTCCTCGGCCAACTCCACGCCACCTCGTGGGATCCGAGCCTCAGCACCGACTGGGACAGCGAGAAACCCTCACAGCCCTGCCTGCTCCGCATCAAACGGTAAAAACTGGGGAGAGAGAGAGAGACTGGGGGAGAGAGAGAGAGAGAGACTGGGGGGAGGGAGAGAGAGAGAGACTGGGGGGAGGGAGAGAGAGAGAGACTGGGGGGAGAGAGAGAGAGACTGGGGGGAGAGAGAGAGAGAGAGAGACTGGGGGGAGAGAGAGAGAGAGAGAGACTGGGGGAGAGAGAGAGAGAGAGAGACTGGGGGGAGAGAGAGAGAGAGAGACTGGGGGGGAGAGAGAGACTGGGGGGGAGAGAGAGACTGGGGGGGGAGAGAGAGACTGGGGGGGGGGGAGAGAGAGACTGGGGGGGGGGGAGAGAGAGACTGGGGGGGGGGGAGAGAGAGACTGGGGGGGGGAGAGGGAGAGAGACTGGGGGGGGGAGAGGGAGAGAGACTGGGGGGGAGAGAGAGACGGGGGGAGAGAGAGAGACGGGGGGGGAGAGAGAGAGAGACTGGGGGGGGAGAGAGAGAGAGACTGGGGGGGGGGAGAGAGAGACTGGGGGGGGGAGAGAGAGACTGGGGGGGGAGAGAGAGAGAGACTGGGGGGGAGAGAGAGACTGGGGGGGAGAGAGAGAGAGACTGGGGGGGGGGAGAGAGAGAGAGACGGGGGGAGAGAGAGACTGGGGGGGAGAGAGAGAGAGACTGGGGGGGAGAGAGAGACTGGGGGGGAGAGAGAGAGAGACTGGGGGGAGAGAGAGAGACTGGGGGGGAGAGAGAGAGAGACGGGGGGAGAGAGAGAGACTGGGGGGGGGGAGAGAGAGACTGGGGGGGGGAGAGAGAGACGGGGGGGAGAGAGAGAGACTGGGGGGGGAGAGAGAGAGACTGGGGGGGGAGAGAGAGACTGGGGGGGAGAGAGAGGGGAGAGAGGGAGGGGGGAGAGAGAGAGACGGGGGGAGAGAGAGCGAGAGAGACGGGGGAGAGAGAGCGAGAGAGACGGGGGGAGAGAGAGCGAGAGAGACGGGGGGAGAGAGCGAGAGAGACGGGGGGAGAGAGAGCGAGAGAGACGGGGGGAGAGAGAGCGAGAGAGACGGGGGGAGATAGAGCGAGAGAGACGGGGGGAGAGAGACGGGGGGAGAGAGAGCGAGAGAGACGGGGGGAGAGAGAGAGAGAGACTGGGGGGGCGGAGAGAGAGAGACTGGGGGGGCGGAGAGAGAGAGACTGGGGGGGGGAGAGAGAGACGGGGGGGAGAGGGAGGGGGGGAGAGAGAGACGGGGGGAGAGAGAGCGAGAGAGACGGGGGGAGAGAGAGCGAGAGAGACGGGGGGAGAGAGAGCGAGAGAGACGGGGGAGAGAGAGCGAGAGAGACGGGGGGAGAGAGAGCGAGAGAGACGGGGGGAGAGAGAGCGAGAGAGACGGGGGGAGAGAGACGGGGGGAGAGAGAGCGAGAGAGACGGGGGGAGAGAGCGAGAGAGACTGGGGGGGCGGAGAGAGAGAGACTGGGGGGGAGAGAGAGACGGGGGGGAGAGGGCGGGGGGAGAGAGAGCGAGAGAGACGGGGGGAGAGAGAGCGAGAGAGACGGGGGAGAGAGAGCGAGAGAGACGGGGGGAGAGAGAGACGGGGGGAGAGAGAGCGAGAGAGACGGGGGGAGAGAGAGGGAGAGAGACGGGGGGAGAGAGAGCGAGAGAGACGGGGGGAGAGAGACGGGGGGAGAGCGAGAGAGACGGGGGAGAGAGCGAGAGAGACGGGGGGGAGAGAGCGAGAGAGACGGGGGGAGAGAGAGACGGGGAGAGAGAGAGCGAGAGAGACGGGGGGGGAGAGAGCGAGAGAGACGGGGGGGGAGAGAGCGGAGAGGAGGGGGAGAGAGAGACGGGGAGAGAGAGCGAGAGAGACGGGGGGAGAGAGAGCGAGAGAGACGGGGGGAGAGAGCGAGAGAGACGGGGGGAGAGAGAGCGAGAGAGACGGGGGGAGAGAGAGCGAGAGAGACGGGGGGAGAGAGAGCGAGAGAGACGGGGGGAGAGAGAGCGAGAGAGACGGGGGGAGAGAGAGGGAGAGAGACGGGGGGAGAGAGAGGGAGAGAGAGCGAGAGAGACGGGGGGAGAGAGACGGGGGAGAGAGACGGGGGGGAGAGCGAGAGAGACGGGGGAGAGAGCGAGAGAGACGGGGGGGAGAGAGAGCGAGAGAGACGGGGGGAGAGAGAGACGGGGAGAGAGAGAGCGAGAGAGACGGGGGGGGAGAGAGCGAGAGAGACGGGGGGGAGAGAGCGAGAGAGACGGGGGGAGAGAGAGCGAGAGAGACCGGGGGGAGAGAGAGCGAGAGAGACCGGGGGGAGAGAGAGACGGGGGGGGGGAGAGAGAGCGAGAGAGAGACGGGAGAGAGAGAGACTGGGGGGGAGGAGAGAGAGACTGGGGGGGGTAGAGAGAGCGACTGGGGGGAGAGAGAGAGACTGGGGGGAGAGAGAGAGAGAGAGAGACTGGGGGGAGAGAGAGATAGAGAGAGACTGGGGGGGAGAGAGAGAGAGACTGGGGGGAGAGAGAGAGAGAGACTGGGGGGAGAGAGAGAGAGAGACTGGGGGGAGAGAGAGAGAGAGACTGGGGGGAGAGAGAGAGAGAGACGGGGGAGAGAGAGAGAGAGACTGGGGGGGAGAGAGAGAGAGAGACTGGGGGGGAGAGAGAGAGAGACTGGGGGGGAGAGAGAGAGAGACGAGGGGGGAGCGGGAGAGAGAGCGAGAGAGACGGGGGGGAGAGAGCGAGAGAGACGGGGGGAGAGAGAGACGGGAGAGAGAGAGACTGGGGGGGGTAGAGAGAGAGACTGGGGAGAGAGAGAGACTGGGGGGAGGGGGAGGGAGAGAGAGACTGGGGGGAGGGGGAGAGAGAGAGAGACTGGAGGGAGAGAGAGAGAGACTGGGGGGGGGGAGAGAGAGAGACTGGGGGGAGAGAGACCTGGGGGAGAGAGAGAGACTGGGGGGAGAGAGACCTGGGGGAGAGAGAGAGACTGGGGGGAGAGAGAGAGAGACTGGGGGAGAGAGAGGGGGACTGGGGGGAGAGAGAGAGGGGGGGGACTGGGGGGAGAGAGAGAGAGAGGGGGGGGACTGGGGGGGAGAGAGAGAGAGAGGGGGACTGGGGGGGAGAGGGGGGGACTGGGGGAGAGAGAGAGGGGGGGGACTGGGGGGGAGAGAGAGAGACTGGGGGCGAGAGAGACAGAGAGACGGGGGAGAGACTGGGAGAGAGAGAGGGGGACTGGGGAGAGAGAGAGGGGGACTGGGGAGAGAGAGAGAGGGGGTCTGGGGGGGGAGAGAGAGAGGGGGACTGGGGGGGGGAGAGAGAGGGGGACTGGGGGGGGAGAGAGAGGGGGACTGGGGGGGGGGGAGAGAGAGAGGGACTGGGGGGGAGAGAGAGGGGGGGACTGGGGGGGAGAGAGAGGGGGGGACTGGGGGGAGAGAGAGAGAGGGGGGGGACTGGGGGGGAGAGAGAGAGAGAGAGAGGGGGACTGGGGGGGAGAGGGGGGTACTGGTGGGGAGAGAGAGAGAGAGGGGGACTGGGGGGGAGAGGGGGGGACTGGGGGAGAGAGAGAGAGGGGGGACTGGGGGGGAGAGAGAGAGACTGGGGGCGAGAGAGACAGAGACTGGGAGAGAGAGAGGGGGACTGGGGAGAGAGAGAGAGGGGGACTGGGGAGAGAGAGAGAGGGGGACTGGGGGGGAGAGAGAGAGAGGGGGACTGGGGGGGGGGAGAGAGAGGGGGACTGGGGGGGGGAGAGAGAGAGGGACTGGGGGGGGGGAGAGAGAGGGGGACTGGGGGGGGAGAGAGAGAGGGGGACTGGGGGGGAGAGAGAGGGGGACTGGGGGGGAGAGAGAGAGGGGGACTGGGGGAGAGAGAGAGAGAGGGGGACTGGGGGGGAGAGAGAGAGAGGGGGGGACTGGGGGAGAGAGAGGGGGGGGACTGGGGGGGGAGAGAGAGGGGGACTGGGGGGAGAGAGAGGGGGACTGGGGGGGAGAGAGAGAGAGAGGGGGACTGGGGGGGAGAGAGAGAGAGAGGGGGACTGGGGGGGGGGAGAGAGAGAGGGGGGACGGGGGGGAGAGAGAGGGGGGGACTGGGGGAGAGAGAGAGGGGGGGCTGGGGGAGAGAGAGGGGGGGGCTGGGGGAGAGAGAGAGGGGGGGACTGGGGGAGAGAGAGAGGGGGACTGGGGGGGGAGAGAGAGAGAGACGGGGGGGAGAGAGAGAGAGACGTTGGGGAGAGAGAGAGGGACTTGGGGAGAGAAAGAGGGACTGGGGGAGAGAGAGAGGGGCTGGGGGGGAGAGAGAGAGGGGGACTGGGGGAGAGAGAGAGAGAGGGGGACTGGGGGGGAGAGAGAGAGAGGGGGGGGACTGGGGGAGAGAGAGGGGGGGGACTGGGGGGGAGAGAGAGGGGGACTGGGGGGAGAGAGAGGGGGACTGGGGGGGAGAGAGAGAGAGGGGGACTGGGGGGGAGAGAGAGAGAGAGAGGGGGACTGGGGGGGGAGAGAGAGAGGGGGACGGGGGGGGAGAGAGAGGGGGGACTGGGGGAGAGAGAGAGAGGGGGGGCTGGGGGAGAGAGAGGGGGGGGCTGGGGGAGAGAGAGAGGGGGGGACTGGGGGAGAGAGAGAGGGGGACTGGGGGGGGAGAGAGAGAGAGACGGGGGGGAGAGAGAGAGAGACGTTGGGGAGAGAGAGAGGGACTTGGGGAGAGAAAGAGGGACTGGGGGAGAGAGAGAGGGGCTGGGGGGGAGAGAGAGGGGGACGGGGGAGAGAGAGAGGGACGGGGAGAGAGAGAGGGACTGGGGGACGGGGAGAGAGAGAGGGACTGGGGGGAGAGAGAAAGAGAAACTGGGGGGAGAGAGAGGGACTGGGGGGGAGAGAGAGAGCGCAGGACTGGGGAGAGAGGGACTGGGGGGGGAGAGAGAGAGAGGGACTGGGGGGGGAGAGAGAGAGAGAGAGACGGGGGGGAGAGAGAGAGAGACTTGAGGAGAGAGAGAGGGACTTGGGGAGAGAAAGAGGGACTGGGGGGAGAGAGAGAGGGGCTGGGGGGGGAGAGAGAGGGGGACGGGGAGAGAGAGAGGGACGGGGAGAGAGAGAGGGACTGGGGGAGGGGGAGAGAGCGGGACTGGGGGGAGAGAGAAAGAGAAACTGGGGGGGAGAGAGGGACTGGGGGGGAGAGAGAGAGCGCAGGACTGGGGAGAGAGGGACTGGGGGGGAGAGAGAGAGGGACTGGGGGGGGAGAGAGAGGGGACTGGGGGAGAGAGAGGGGGACTGGGAGAGAGAGGGGGGACTGGGGGAGAGAGAGAGAGGGGGACTGGGGGAGAGAGAGAGGGGGGACTGGGGGGGAGAGAGGGGGACTGGGGGGGAGAGAGAGGGGGGACTGGGGGGGAGAGAGGGGGACTGGGGGGGAGAGAGAGAGAGGGGGACTGGGGGGGGAGAGAGAGAGGGGGACTGGGGGGGGAGAGAGAGAGGGGGACTGGGGGGGGGAGAGAGAGAGGGGGACTGGGGGAGAGAGAGAGGGGGGACTGGGGGAGAGAGAGAGGGGGACTGGGGGGGGGGGAGAGAGAGAGAGAGAGACGGGGGGGAGAGAGAGAGACTTGGGGAGAGAGAGGGACTTGGGGAGAGAGAGAGGGACTTGGGGAGAGAAAGAGGGACTGGGGAGAGAAAGAGGGACTGGGGGAGAGAGAGGGGGGCTGGGGGGGAGAGAGAGGGGGACTGGGGGAGAGAGAGAGGGACGGGGAGAGAGAGAGGGACTGGGGGGAAAGAGAAACTGGGGGGAGAGAGGGACTGGGGGGAGAGAGGGACTGGGGGGGAGAGAGAGAGCAGGACTGGGGAGAGAGGGACTGGGGGGGGAGAGAGAGAGAGGGACTGGGGGGAGAGAGAGGGACTGGGGGGGAGAGAGAGAGAGGGGACTGGGGGGAGAGAGAGAGAGGGACTGGGGGGGAGAGAGAGAGAGAGGGACTGGGGGGGAGAGAGAGAGAGGGACTGGGGGGAGAGAGAGAGAGGGACTGGGGGGAGAGAGAGAGGGGGGACTGGGGGAGAGAGAGAGAGGGACTGGGGGAGAACGAGAGAGAGAGAGGGACTGGGGGAGAGAGAGAGGGACTGGGGGGGAGAGAGAGAGGGACGGAGAGAGAGAGGGGGACTGGGGGAGAGAGAGAGAGGGACTGGGGGAGAGAGAGGGACTGGGGGAGAGAGAGAGGGACTGGGGGAGAGATAAACAGAGGGACAACCACTAAAGATAAGATTAGAGTATATATAAATTATATGAAAGTATATTTATACACTCAGGGATATATCTGTTTATACACTGTATGGATAGACCTGTATTTTTGTGAACAAACATGAATGTTTTCCGATGCTTTGGCAACATAAGATTTAACTTGTCATGCCAATAAAGCGATTTGAATTTGAAAATTGGGAGAGAGAGACTGGGGGGGGAGGGAGACTGGGAGGGGGGGAGAGAGAGAGGGAGACTGGGGGGGAGAGAGAGAGAGAGAGAGACCTGGGGAGGAGAGAGAGAGAGAGAGATTGGGGCAGGGAGGGAGGGAGAGAGACTGGGGCGGAGAGGGAGGGAGAGAGAGAGAGACTGGGGCGGAGAGGGAGGGAGAGAGAGAGACTGGGGGAGAGAGAGATGGGGGGAGAGAGAGACGGAGGGGAGAGAGAGAGAGGCGTGCGAGAGAGAATGGGGGTGGAGAGGGAGAGAGTGGGGAAGAGAGAGTGAGTGAGTGGGTGGGGAGGGGGAGAGATAGACCTGGGGAGAGTGGTGGGGAGTGACTGGGAAGAGGGAGTGGAGAGACCGTGTGACTGGCAGGGGAGGTGACACTGGGAGGGGAGGCTGCCTGCGGAGGAGGGGAGCAGACTGGGGAAGGCCGTGGTGTCTGTGAGGAGGGGTGACCAGGCCCCAATGGGGAGGAGGGGAAGAGGAGACCGTGGGGAAGCTGGGCTGGGACACAGGGGTCGGGGGGGGGAGGGAGGGGAGAGGGTGCCGGATGACTTGGGGGCAGGGGGTGAACTGGGAGGAGCAGCCCCCCCTCTCAGCTCAGTCACTAACCCAGCCCTCCCCAGCCAGTTCCACTCTCAATTTCAGATTCATTCCTTAACAATTTCCCGTCCGCAATCAAAATATAGATTTAATTAACAACATTTTTCTCTCAGCCCATTAAATAACGGGTCTTCTGCCCACCCCCTTTCCTCCGGGGTCGGCCTTCGTTTTCGTTCTGCGTTGACGGTCAGGAGCTTCCGGTTCCGGCTCGTCGCGCTCCGCTGCGGGTTTGAGCCCCTCTCCCTCTCCTCTGCCCCGTCCGAACTCCCAGATGTTGTGCTTCACATCTGTCGGTTGCTGCCCGAGGCAACGCCAATAGTTTAAAAGTTTGCAGGTGTTCCACTGAACGTTTTAAACACGCCATTTACAATGTGTGTTTTAATTTTAAATGCCCTGTCAGCATTCTCGAACGGTGGGATTTAATCATTATTTGTAAGGCAAGCGTAGAAGTTTCTGGAGAAAGAGCAGTGCGGAACTGGTAGAGTAACTAGGGGCGGCGCGTTTCATCTCTGTCAAAACAGGTACCAGTCTGACTCATAATGATCAAATAGATTTTAAATACTGGAATGGGAGCTGAATTCTGTTTTAGAATTGGTTTACGATTCACTTTAATTGCCAGCGCTGCTGTCCTGTTTACAGATCAGTTGTGTTGGACAAAGAATTCTGCCCAGCCAGCCACTGGTGAGAGATATCCGTGTAATAGCGATCACCTCATTGCGTTGATAGCACAGTGACCCATTCTGACAGGAGAATATTACTTCAAGTTAAACTAGGGAAATAGGACCAAAGGGTTGACACTTAAACAGAAAGAAAGACTTGCATTTCTGTAGCGCCTTTCACGACCTCAGGATGTCCCAAAGTGCTTCACAGCCAATGAAGTACTTTTTGAAGTGTGGTCACTGTTGTAATGTAGGAGACGTGGCAGCCAATTTGCGCACAGCAAGCTCCCACAAACAGCAACGTGATAATGACCAGATCGTCTGTTTTTAGTGATGCTGATTGAGAGAAAAATATTGGCCCAGGACACCGGGGAGAACTCTCCAGCTTTTCTTCAAAATAGTGCCATGGGATCTTTTATCTTCACCTGAGAGAGCAGACGGGGCCTCAGTTTAACGTCTCATTCAAAAGACAGCCCCTCCGACAGTGCAGCACTCCCTCAGCACTGCACTGGGAATGTCAGCCTAGATTATGTGCTCGAGTCTCTGGAGTGGAACTTGAACCCACTCCAGAGTGAAAAGTAAATTTAAAACATATTGGGAATAACCTTTTTTATTCCGTAATAAATGTTTGCAATAATCCGCGAGATAAGATAGAGGAAAATCCATTAGGGATGATCAGAATGCAGGTGGATGCTGTAACAGGACAGTCAGGCTAAGAGAGGGATAGGCTTCGATGGACTGAATGGTCTTTTCTCATCTTCTGTCCTTTGTTCACACCCAGCAAAAGAAGACAAACGTGTGTGTGACTATTGAGATCTCCGTAAATTTGCATCTATTCCAGTTTCTCTTTTGCCGCTCACTGTACAAACTGGGTCACTAGGAGGTCCTCAAGATCAGTTCTCCCCCAGGGCCTTGTCCTCACCCTCAACCAGTCCCCAACAGTGATTGTAAACTCACAGGACCAGATCCCACAGAGCAAAGCCTGCTCGTAACGGTTTCCTGACATTACTAATGTTGTAAACAGTGAGGGGGATAGCAACAGACTTCAGGAGGAAATGGGCAGACACGTGGCAGATGGAATCCTTGGCTTTATTAATAGGGGGGCAGAGAGTACAAAAGCAAGGAAGTTCTGTTAAATCTTTATAAAACACTGATTAGGCCTCAGCTGGAGTATTGTGGCCAATTCTGGGCACCGCACTTTAGGAAGGATGTCAAGGCCTTGGAGAGGGTGCAGAGGAGATTTACTAGAATAATACATGGGATGAGGGACTTCAGTTATGTGGAGAGACTGGAGAAGCTGGGGTTGCTCTCCTTAGAGCAGAGAAGGTTAGGAGATTTGATAGAGGTGTTCAAAATCATGAGGGGTTTTGATAGAGTAAATAAGGAGAAACTGTTTCCAGTGACGGAAGGGTCGGTAACCAGAGGGGACAGATTTAAGGTGAATTGAGAAAGAAACAGGTGAGATGAGGAAAAATAATTTTACACAGTGAGTTGTTAGGATCTGGAACTTTCTGAAAGGGCGGTGGAAGCAGATTCAATAGTAACTTTCAGAGGGGAATTAGAGAAATATTGAAGGGAAAGAACTTACAGGGCTGTGGGGAAAGATCAGGGGAGTGGGACTAATTGGAGAGCTCTTTCAAAGAGCAGGCACGATGGGCCGAATGGTTTCAATAGTGACTATACTTCAAAGGCACTAAGCTCTACAGCAGACATTGTAATTTATTTTCAGTATCCTGCTCTCCTTTACACAGAGAGTGAGCTGTGACAACAGTATGAGAGAAAGAAAGACTTGCATTAATATAGTGCCTTTCACAACCTCAGGACATCCCAAAGCGCTTTACAGCCAATGAAGTACTTTTGAAGTGTAGTCACTGTTGTAATGTAGGAAACGCGGCAGCTAATTTGCGCACAGCAAGGACACTGGGGAGAGAACTCTCCATCTCCTCTTCGCAATAGTGCCGTGGGATCTTTTACATCCACCTGAGAGAGCACCTTGGTTTAACATCTCATCTGTGAGCGGACGTGAATGGGGTTAGGAGAGCGATTCTGTTGAGGGAGAAGTTCCATGTTAAAACAAAATGAATTACTATCCTTGATCGATCAGCTGGATGAGAAGAGCAGAGCCAGGAACCAAGAGCTGCATGCATGAGGGGAGAGATGACTGGACGTGAAATGTTGTTTATCAACAGTTTCTCCTACTACTTATTTGCCCATTTGGCCTCCAGGTGAAAAGTGGGGGGGGTGCCCCCCAGACTGCCCCGAGCTAGAAACAGGCAAAGCAGAGCACCCAGGCCTGATTTATGTCCTCAATGATGAGGATGTTTGCTCTGGCTGCCTGCCTCTCTTCCACGGCTGTGTCGGCACCCGGGTGTCCCTGGCGAGGGAGCATGCGGTGTCCGATGGTACGCCTGAGGCTTTCCGCGACCAGTGGGCACCAGAGGGCATTGTGGAGAAAGAGAACAATTTGGAACTTGTGCTTCTGCCCCCCTAGAAATGGAGTACTTATATTTTACGTGTCCCCGTCTGATGATTTAATCATCCTTATCGATTAATAAAAGGAGTTGTGTGCTCCCAATTTTCTTTTTTCCATCCCTCGGCTGGGGGAACACGGCAGTGTGGACTCTGCACCGACCCTCGCAGCGCAGCTCGTATCAGCAAAGGAGCGGGGCGCAAACCTGTCTCCTTCCCCGCTCTGCAGAACTGACCATTAATACAGCAGTCCCGCCCCACTTTGTCTCCATGTACAAGAACTTGTATTTATAAAGCGCTTTTAATGTCGTAAACCGTCCCAAGGTGTTTCACAGGAGCGATTATCAAACAAAATTAGACACTGAGTCACACAAGGAGATATTAGGGCAGGTGACCAAAAGCTTGGCCAAAGAGGTCGGCTTTAAGGGGCGTCTTAAAGGAGGAGAGAGAGGTGGAGAGGTTTAGGGAGGGAATTCCAGAGCTTAGGGCCCTAAGCAGCTGAAAGCACGGCCACCAATGGTGGAGCGATTAAAATCTGGAATGTGCAAGAGGCCAGAATTGGAGGAGCGCGGAGATCTCAGAGGGTTGTGTAGGCAATGTTCCCGCTAAGCTGCACACACGGCCACTCAGTAATCTGAAAGGTCCCGCGCAGGCCGTTCACTGGCTTTTACATTGTAAATACCGCACATGTGCAGAAATTTAAAGGGACAGCGTGTTAAAAGAAACAGGCCATGCAGAACAAGTGCAGCTTACAGGGAGCTTTGGTTGTAAGGCTGGAGGAGGTTACAGAGATAAGAGAGGGACGAGGCCATGGAAGGGTTTGAACACATGAGTAATTTTAAAATCGAGGCATAGTAATGATTAATTTGGACATTCTGTGAGAATGATGTTGCTCCAATAAATGACTCACAAGGTTACATTCTAAGAAACGACCGCAGCAAGCTATTTCCTATTCAAATAAGGCCACGAAGAAATAGTTTTTGGTTTATGTATCAACTGAAGCTTTCCTTGTGTGATTTGTAGGATAACCTATATAACCCAAATTCTAAATTTGCGGATGACACCAAATTGCGGGGGATAGTCAATACTGAGGAGGACTGCAACAAAGTACAGGAGGACATTAATAAACTTGCAGAATGGGCATATAATTGACAAATGAAGTTCAACACAGATAAATGTGAGGTATTACATTTTGGTAGGAAGAATAGGGAGGTCACTTATCACTTGGAGGGTGCGAGTCTAGGTGGGGTAGAGGAACAAAGGGATCTCGGAGTACAAATACACAAATCAATAAAAGTTGCGACACAGGTTAGCAAGGCCATAAAAAAGCAAATCAAGCACTAGGGTTTATTTCTAGAGGTATAGAATTGAAAAGTAGGGAAGTTATGCTAAACCTGTATCGAACCTTGGTTAGACCACACACAGTACTGCGTACAGTTCTGGTCACCATATTATAAAAAGGATATAGAGGCACTGGAGAGGGTGCCAAGAAGATTTACAAGGATGATACCAGAAATGCGAGGGTATACATATCAGGAAAGGATGAACAGGCTGGGTCTCTTTTCTCTTGAAAGAAGGCTGAGTGGTGATCTAATAGAGGTCTTTAAAATCATGAAAGGTTTTGATAGAGTGGATTCAGAGAATGTTTCCACTTGTGGGGAAGAGCAAAACTAGAGTCCATCAATATAAGATAGTCACCAAGAAATCCAATAGGGAATTCGGAAGAAACTTCTTTACCCAGAGAGTGGTGAGAATGTGGAACTCGCTACCACAGGGAGTGGTTGAAGCGAATAGTATAGATGCATTTAAGGGGAGGCTGGACAAGCACGAGGGAGAAGGGAATAGAGGGTTATGCTGATAAGAGTTAGATGAGGAAAGACGGGAGGAGGCTCGAGTGGAGCATAAACAACCGGCATGGACTGGTTGGGCCGAATGGCCTGTTTCTGTGCCGTATATCCTATGTAATCCGAAAGACCTTGGTGAGATCTGATATTTATTCAGATCAGCTGGTGAATATTGTTCAGTGTCCTATCCCAACCAGTTCCATAGGTGTTTCAGCCTCTGGACTGTGGTGTTTAAATGAGCACATAGGGATATTTGCTTGTATCTTTGGCTTGGCACAGCGTGGGTGCTTAGCACACTAAGATTAGGGCACATGGGATTAGGGATAATATATTAACATGGATTGAGAATTGGTTAACAGACAGAAAACAGAGAGTAGGAATAAACGGGTCATTTTCGGGATGGCAGGGTGTAAACTAGTGGGGTGCCGTAAGGATCAGTGCTTGGGCCTCAGCTATTTACAATCTATATTAGTGACTTGGATGAGGGGACTGAGTTTGCTGATGATGCAAAGACGGGTGGGAAAGTGAGCTGTGAGGAGGACACAAAGAGGCTGCAAAGGGTATATACACCAATTTAAGTGATTGGGAAAGAAGGCGACAGATGAAGTATAATGGGAAGTGTGAAATTATCCACTTTGGTAAGAAGAATGGAAAAGCAGAATATTTTTTAAATGGTGAAAGACTAGTAAATGTTGGTATTCAGAGGGATTTGGGGGTCCTTGTACACAAATCGCAGAAAGGTAACATGCAGGTACAGCAAGCAATTGGGAAGGTAAATGGTATGTTAACCTTTACTACAAGAGGGTTGGAGTATAAGAGTATGGGAGTCTTGCTGTAATTTTTGTACAGTTTCGGCCTCCTTACCTAAGGAAGGATATACTTGCCTTAGAGGCGGAGCAACAAAGGTTCACCGGACTGATCCCTGGGATGAGAGGGCTGTCCTATGAGGAGAGATTGAGTAGAATGGGCCTATAGCCTGAAGTTTAGAAGAATGAGAGGTGATCTCATTAAAACGGTATAAAATTCTTGGAGGGCTTGACAGGGTAGATACTGAGGCTGTTTCCCCCGGCTGGCGAGTCTAGAACCAGAGGTCTCAGGATAAGGGGTCGGCCATTTAGAACTAAGATGAAGAGAAATTTCTTCACTCGGAGGTTGATGAATCTTTGGAATTCTCTACCCCAAAGAGCCATGGATGCTCAGTCGATGAGTATCTTCAAGACTGAGATCGATAGGTTTTTGGCCCTAAGAAAATCAAGGGATATGGGGATAGGGTGGAAAAGCCATGATCTTATTGAATGGCTGGGCAGGCTCGAGGGGTGTCTAACCAAGGTTTGATACAGGTTTAGCATAACTTCCCTACTTTTCAATTCTGTACCGCTAGAAATAAACCCTAGTGCTTCGTTTGCTTTTTTATGGCCTTGCTAATCTGTGTCACAACTTTTATTGATTTGTGAATTTGTCCTCCGAGATCCCTTTGTTCCTCTACCCCACCTAGACTCGCACCCTCTAGACTTTCCCAAGTTCTATTCTCAGCCCCATAAACTCAGCTTTTCTCCAATCTATTAACCTAGTTTTCGTCATACTTATGTCCTTCTCAATTATTATCATCTTATGGTCACAATTGCCTAGATGTTCCCCTACTTCTCTTATCTGCTCTGGTTAATTCCCCATTACTAGATCCAATAGCGAATCCTCCCTTGGGCTTTTTACATATTGAGTTAGAAAGGAGTCCTGTACACATTGTAGGAACTCCATTCCCTTGTCCTCTTTACCTATCTCTTCTGTCCAATTAATATCAGGGTGGTTGAAATCCCCCATGATGATGATTCTGTTTTTTACTCATTTCCCTAATTTGTTTGTATATTTCTTCCTCCACCTCCCTTCCACTAGTAGGAGGTCTGTAGACTACCTCTATTAGTGTGATTGATCCTTTATTATCTTTTATCTCTATCCACATGGATTCAATTTCTGTCTTGCTGATAGCTGCGTCGCTTTTTTCTACTGCCATTGTTATCCCTAATAAGTACAGCTGCTCCACCTCCCCTTTTCCCCTCATTATTTTTTCTAAATATGTTATGCCCTGCAATGTTTAATTCCCAGTCCTGATTTTTCTGTAGCCATGTCTCAGTAATCCCTACTATGTCTGGTTCCTCACAACACATGATTGCCTCCAGCTCCCCTGTTTTATTACAGACACTGTGTGCATTGCTGTACAGACAGTTTAACTCATTTTTAATAGCAGTTCCTCTCACTTTATTTTTAACTATCTTTTTAAATTCCTGTTCTATAACCCTATTTATTCCCTTGCCATCAATGTCCTCCCTTACTTTACTCTTTCCTATGCTCTCCTTTCCTGTTTTGTTTATATTTAGGCTGGTTACATTTCTTGTAGATCCCTCCCCCCCCCATCTTACTAGTTTAAAGCCTTTGCCACCTCCCTATTTACCCTTTCCGCTAGGACACGGGTCCCATCCCGGTTCAGGTGGAACCCGTCCCATCGGTACAACTCCTTCCTGTCCCAGAGCTGGTATGGCCTACTCCTCCTATTTCTTATGTTATGTTCTTATTTGCCAGGTCAGTCGTGGCTCAGTGAGTAGCAGTCTCGCCTCCGAGTCCTAAGGTTGTGGGTTCATGCCCCACTCCAGAGACTTGAGCGCAAAATCTAAGCTGTCGCTCCCAGTGCAGTGCTGAGGGAGTCTTTCGGATGAGACATTAAACCGAGGCCCCATCTGCCCTCTCGGGTGGATGTAAAAGATCCCATGACACCATTTCGAAGAAAAGCTGGGGAGTTCTCCCCAGTGTCCTGGCCCATATATTTATCCCTCAGCCAGCATCACTTTAAAAAAATATATAGATTATCTGGTCATTAGTGCATTCACTGTTTGTGGGATCTTGCTGTGTGCAAATTGGCCACCGCGTTTCCTACATTACAACAGTGACTACGCTTCAAAAGCACTTCATTGACTGTAAAGTGCTTTGGGACGTCCTGAGGTCATTGAAAAGCACTATAGAAACGCAAGTCTGCCCTTTCTTTCCATTAGCCAGTATCTTTTATTCCAACGTCTGGCATTGGGGGATATCACCCTTTTGCCAAACTTTAGCATTTGGTGCCAAGTGCCCTTTTCTTCAGTCTTGCCACTGGGTTTGCTCTCCCTTTTACTGAGGTTTGACATTTGCTGAGGCTTTGCATGTGATAGTAAAACATTATCACAAAACTGGAGCCAGAAAGACACGACAAACTGAATTACTGACTGCGTTCTGCCCACATTCTGACAGCACCAGATGCTTTAGTAAAGTACGTAATGTTTAAGTTCCTGAATGTAATTTCCTTGCTCTCACTATATCTTGGTGACCTCCTCACGCAGATCCCATCGCACTCATCAGTTCATATGTACGTTTTTTTTCGTTCCTGGGATGTGGGTGTCACTGGCAAAGCCAGCATTTATTGCCCATCCCTAATTGCCCTTGAGAAGGTGGTGGTGAGCCGCCGCCTTGAACCGCTGCAGTCCGTGTGGCGATGGTACTCCCACAGCGCTGTAAGGGAGGGAGTTCCAGGATGTTGACCCAGCGACGATGAAGGAACGGCCGATATATTTCCAAGTCAGGATGGTGTGTAACTTGGAGGTGGTGGTGTTCCTGTGCGCCTGTTGCCCTTGTCCTTCTAGGTGGTAGAGGACGCGGGGTTTGGAGGTGCTGTCGAAGAAGCCTTGGTCCACACTGCAGCCATGGTGCGCCGGTGGTGGAGGGAGTGAATGTTTAAGGTGTAGATCGAGGATTTAGGACATGGGTTTTGTAAATTCCAGCTTTTTTCCCCTTGGTATGTGCTGGTGACCATCCGGCATCCCTCCCAAGTGCCCAACCTTCATGGGTGAACAGAGACCATGAGTGTTGGTGAGAAACTCGACTATGGGAGCCATCACAGCTGAGCTTAATCCTGTTCTCATCTGATGTCCAGCACTTTATGTGTAGCAACGTTCCATAGGCAGTGATAGAGTGGCAGATCTGCCTCATTTGAAACCTCTTTACCCTTACCCCAACCTGTTGCCGAAGCACAGCCGAGATCAACTAAATCAGCACAGACTGGAGGTTGAACCCGGGACCTTGTGGTCTGTATGGCTCAAAAGCATAGTGGACGGGGGAGCTCGACTCTGGGGTTTAATAAGGGGCCCATTACCTGTCCAGCTATTGTCTGTTGGGTCTGAAATTTGCTTCTGAGGTACTTTATTGTGAGGTTGCAGGGGGTGCAAACCTCAGATCTCGCGAGAGGCTGGCATTGTTCTGCCCTGAAAGCTGCAGTAAAGAGGTCACCTGGCCCATAACCTTGTTTTATTTATTTAATTAAAGTTCATGTATCAACTTAGCTAAAAAAACAAAAAATATAAGCTAATTACTTGATCTAGTTTAAGTTATAGATAGATTAAATAAAGAGTAAATAAAGAGAAACTGTTTCTAGTGGCTGAAGGGTATTGACCAGAGGACACAGATTTAAGGCGATTGGCAAAAGAACCAGAGGCGACATGAGGAAAAACTTTTTTACACAGCGAGTGGTTAGGATTTGGAATGCGGTGCCTGATAGGACGATGGATACAGATTCAATAGTAGCCTTCAAAAACGGAATTGGATAAATACCTGAAGGAGAAAAAATTGCAGGGATATGGGGAAAGAGTGGGGGAGTGGGACTAACTGGATTGCTCTTCGAAAGAGCCGGCGCAGACTCGATGGGCCGAATGGCCACCTCCTGTGCTGTACTATTCTATAATTCTATGGAAACTTCCTTACTGATCATTGCTGCCACACCATACCCAACTAGGGCTTTTTCCAGTGATCAGTGTGTTACGGTAAAGTAAGCTGAGTCACTCGGATTGGGAATTTATAGCTTTATGAGGCTCAATGGTTGTCATTTCTTTCACTGAGAAATGGAACGAATCATGGAATTTGATTCTAAAACACTGGTAAAAAATCACTGAATTCCAAGCAATGAAAACGGAATTGAACTTGTCCAGTGATTCGAACCCCATCATTGTAACGCTATCCTGTGCTGCACACCACTCCCAAGCCTATCTACCAACCCCTGCTAACTGCAGCAACTTGCCTTGTGTGACATTTGCTGTGTAACCAGTCCCTGGGTGGTGATTGAGAGAAGCCCAGGGAAACTCGAGCCATTATTTAACTTCCCCTCCCACTTTGCTTGTGGCACAAGCAGCTCCCTTTGGATTGCTGCCTCCCTTTTACTGCGATGGTCCTCAGAGCAGGGACTTGCCATTTGCAGTGAGGCCGACTGCCTGGCGTAAACCCAAACGTTTACACTGCAACCTCGAAACAGAAAGCTCTGCCAATGCCCCCAAAGATTCCACTACCATTGAAACTTGCTTCAATTCAAGTCAGAATGTAGTGGAATTATATTCGGATCAATAGGTCAAAAATCTCGGAGGCTGTCCTGGGGCTGAAACATTTGGGCAGATTTCATTTGCATCTACCTGTGAACTTTGCTACACTCGGCAATATACAGTTCCTGTAAAAGCCGGATAGCCAGGTGGTGAAGGATAGAATACTAGAGTCTAGCCTTTAGTTGCTTACAAGCCTTTATTTACAGAGAGACACATTACATACTGTGCAGCTGTCTGGAGCACCCGCGCAGGCCGCTTGCTGACTTTACAATAGGAAAAGCCACGCAATTTGAATGGGCCGCACAGCCCGTTAAAGGTACCACGCACCCAAAAAAAATAAAGGAAACATTGCTGTCCACGCTCAAGATAAGCTTTCAACCCTTCCCCAGCTTACTCCCTATATATATCTACATGGTGAGCCACTTACATGGTGGTGCTTTGGTACAACTGAGTGGCTTGCTGGGCCATTACAGAGCGCAGTTAAGAGTCAACCACATTGCTGTGGGTCTGGAGTCA
Source organism: Somniosus microcephalus (assembly GCF_052327205.1). NCBI lineage: Eukaryota > Metazoa > Chordata > Chondrichthyes > Squaliformes > Somniosidae > Somniosus > Somniosus microcephalus. Next base: position 7,228,802 of record NC_141010.1, read on the forward strand.
TATAGGCCAGACTGGGTAAAGACGGCAGATTTCCTTCCCTAACTTCATGGTCACCATTACTGACGCTAGCTTTTTATTCTAGTTTTATTTAATTAATTGAATTTAAGTTCCCCAGCTGCCGTGGTGGGATTTGAACTCATGTCTCCGGATCATTAGTCCAGGCCTCTGGATTATTAACCCAGCAACATAACCACTCTGCTACCGCACCCCATAACTACCACGTCTTTCACCGTAGCAGAACGTCCCAAAGTGTTAAGAGGAGAAAATATAAAACAAAATGGACACTGGGCCATAATGGGAGAGTTAGGAGCTTAGTGGAAGAGGTGGGTTTCAAGAAGGTCTTTGAAGGTAGAATGAGAAGTCAAGGAGAAGAGAGTTCCAGAGAGTGGAACTCGGGTCGCTGCGGGTTCTACCACCTATGGTGGGATTGTGGGACGGTATATAAGGCTGGAGGAGGTGATGGGGTGAGGCCATGGAGAGACTTGAAGATGAGGATGGAGATTTTAAATTCATTGCGTTGGGGACTGGGAACCAGTTTAGGGTCAACAAGGGCAGGGGACACAATAGATGAGTGGTAATTAGTGTGGGACAGGATATGGGTGTCTGAATTTTGGATGGGTTGGAGTTTATGAAGAGTGGAGGATTGGAAGCTGGGAGGGGGGGGCGTTGGGGAAATCGAGAGTAGAACTGACAAAAACACGGATTAGGCCTTTGGTGGGGGTGCGATACGGGCAGCTGACGGCGTGGAGGTGAGCAGTTTTGGTGATGGATGGGATGTAGGGTTTGAAGCTCAGCTATGGAACAAACAGGACAGCAAGGTGCTTCAGCCTGAGGGAGTGGCCGGCTTGGGGGATGGAGTCGGTGGCAAGGGGGGCAGAGTTTACGGTGGGTGCTGGAAACAATGGCTTCAGTATTCCTGTTCTCTAGTTTCAGCTGTTAGTCACCACACCTCGCACTGTTAGAGAAATGACAGATGAGTTACTTAACCTAATAAAGTTATAAACATAATCTTAAACAAAACAGGAGCTTTGGGGAAAGAGCTGAGTGGGACTAATTGGCTAGCTCAAAGAGCTGGCACGGACACGATGGGCTGAATGACCTGTGCTGTATCATTCTATGAAAATTATTTTAGAAATTGTTAACATTATTGTAAATTGGTGGTGACCCTTGTCAAATTGTAACACTGGGTTGACTTTAAGGTGGGGACTGCGGATGATCAGTGAAATCCTCAATCACTCTAAATGCTGTGGCTTCTGTTTCGTGCTAATTTTTTCTGTGCCTGTTCCTTACTCGGTTTACAGGGTTGGGTGTGTCTGGAAATTCCAATGAGCTGGTAACTTGCCAGGGCTACCTACAACTTCAGCAACAACTGTTTCCTCCTTTTAAAGTTGGAGGGAGGGCGGCGGATGAATCAGCTCAGGCTCCAGTTCCAGGTCGCTGTCCCACAAGTCCCGTTGGAAAGTGGACTCGTGTGGACCTTAGGTACAGAGAAGATGGAGCTGGACTGTGATGAACCTCATGGCCTTAACAGCCTGCTGATGCTAACTGTCTTGGTTGAGCTATGAAGGTTGGCCCCCTGAGGTGCTGGAGGAACGGGAACCTCCAGCATGGAAGACACTTGAGAACGTCAAAATTCTTTATGCCTGTGGAGGTAGAGGAGACATTAACAGCTGCTATTGTTTGAAGCCTGTTTGTACCGGTTACCTGACTGAATCTTTTTTTAAATTAAATCTGGCATTCAGTACTTCTAGTTGACGGCGTCATGCTGGAAGACTGAGATGAGGAATTTCTTTACTTAGGGTTGTGAATCTTTGGAATTCTCTACCCGAAAGGGCTGTGGATGCTGAATCATTGAGTATATTCAAGACTGAGAGCGATAGATTTTTGGACTCTAGAGGAATCAAGGGATATGGGGATTGGGCGGGAAAGTGGAGTTGAGGTCGATGATCAGCCATGATCTGATTGAATGGCGGAGCAGGCTCGAGGGGCCGTGTGGCCGACTCCTGCTAATTCATACGTTCCCTCGCTAAAGCCTGGGGCTTGAACTTGATGTTCTGTCCCACAGACTGTTGGGGAGGAAATCGTCCTTTTTTTTCCAACTCTCAAAATAATATTGTGCGCTACTGCACGAGCTGTGAGCAGAAAGATCCCATTCTTTTTCTCAGGCAAGTGCTGAGTTAGCAAATCTCAGCTAGGGCCACGGTGGGGAGCTCTACAACGGGCCTCAGTGGCCCACGGCTAAGGTCAGAGTTCCCACTCCAGATTGCTATCCAGCAATCCCTGCCGGAAATTGCACACGTGAACCTCTGGTTAGGTTAAGCTGAGGCTTGGTTGTGATTCCTTCCACAGTGGAATAGCGGTCCAGCGCTGATGTGAAGAATGATCACAAGCAATGTTCCCCCTCATTTTTTGGGGGGTGCGCGGCCCATTGACAGTTTCACGCATGCGCGCAATTTAACATCAGAAAAGCCGGTCCCAGACTGTGCGGGACCGACAGAGCTGCGTGGTGGCGCAGCTCAGAGGGAACGTTGGTCACAAGCAATGTTTCCTCTAGTTTTTTTTCTTGGGCCCCGCAGCCCCTTTAACGGGCTGTGCAGTCCATTCAAAGTTCCGCGCATGCGCGGTTTTTCCTTTTAAAAGCAGGTGAGCCGGCTGTGCGGGACCTCCAGAGTGTTGCGCAGCTTAAAGGGAACATTGGTCACAAGGACACAGCACGGGAGGACTGTGGTGGTCGCGGAATCATACTTCACACGAGTCAGGGTCTTCAGGAGAGCTGGAGTAAATGGCAGGAGGGCAGAAATCACTCTTATATTTATGACCCTTAGTTTTGTGTTGCCTCACAAGTGGAAACACTTTCTCTACGTCTACCCTATCGAACCCCTTCATAATTTTAAAGGCATCTCTGAGAATGATTAAGTGAGTTGCCATCTTCTTCCATTCTGTTGCGAGTTTAACACAGTGTGTTTTAATGTATTTTTTTTTGTGTGCTGCAGGGATATCATGTCTATATACAAAGAGCCACCGCCAGGAATGTTTGTTGTCCCAGACCCGCAAGATATGACTAAGGTGCGACTGAGACACGTTACATGTTACACGGTGCAGTATTTCACGTAGCATCCAAACAACGGCAATATATAGCAAAAGGCGAAACACTGCGGATGCTGGAAATCTGAAATATAAACACAAAATGCTGGGAGTGCTCAACCGGTCAGGCAGCTTCCGTGGAGAGAGAAACAGAGTTAACGTTTCAGGTCTGTGACCTTTCGTCAGAAGTTGAAACCTTAACTCTTTCTCTCTCCATAGATGCTGCCTGACCTGCTGAGTATTTCCAGCATTTTCTGTACTATATTAAAGTGTTCCAGTAGAATAGAGTAAAATCCATGTATTTATATTTTAAGTTAATTGGCAAAAGAACCAAAGTAAGGTTTTTAACGTATTACTAGAAGATTGCATTACATAAGAATATAAGAAATAGGAGCAGGCCACTCGGCCCCTCGAGCCTGCTCCGCCATTCAATAAGATCAAGGCTGAACTTTTACATCAACAATATTATAAAGAAGAGCGTCAGCCAGCTTGTGTTCAAGGGATGTAGTTTATGGTGGCTGCCTTGATGGATCGGCTTGTAGATGCTGCCCGGTGTGGCCTCAAAATTACAGATCAGGAGGCCCCTGGTCTGTGCTGACCTAATGGCTATTGGCCAGGGTGGCAGGTGTGCGCTACAATTGGCTGTGGCCTTCCTGGGTTAGGGAGGGGGTGGGGCAGGGCAGGGGAAATCACCCAGGGGTCTTGCTCCTGATGCTCACCAGTGACCCCTTGCTGGAACGTGCGTGTACATGAACATCGTATGAGGACAGGACAAGACGGTCCGCTACAATGCCCCCAACAAGCAACACAGCGGGAATCGAACCTGGATCCTTCCTGCTTTATCCTAGAATGCTCCTGTCAACTAGTTGCAAAGTGTGCCGGGAGGCTGAGGATTAAGGTTATGGAAATTAAAAATGCTCTCTATTGGTGCAATAAAGAAATATTTTGTTTGGGACTGTGTAATGGAGTGTAGCATTTTACAGGTAAATTTTTCTCTTGTCTGTTAATGCCCAGTAAAGTCTCCTGTCTTTTCTGCCTACAGATCCATGCACTAATTACGGGACCCTTCGACACACCTTACGAAGGAGGCTTTTTTCTTTTTCTCTTTCGCTGCCCTCCTGACTATCCCATCCACCCGCCAAGGGTCAAGCTCATGACAACTGGAAACAACATGGTGCGGTTTAACCCAAACTTCTACCGGAATGGCAAAGTGTGCCTCAGCATACTTGGGTACGCACAGATTAAATCACAGTTAAGAGGGGATAGTGCATTTAAAGTAACGGGTTGTGGATTAATTACAGGCGTGTGCACACTACTGGGCTCATTTGGGCTAAATCCATGCCCAAAAATCACCACTGCACCCCCACCAACCATCCCTTATTTTGTGTCATTAGGCAAGTAGCTTTTTCGACCTTTCTGAGAAATGTCGGGAGCCTGGGTCACAGATGAGGCGACCTTGCTGTTAAAGAAGCTGTACAATTTAACAAGCACAAGGCAACATTCGGAACTTCACATCAGAGGTGCAAAATTCTGTAACATTTTGTGCACTCTAATGTGTGAATGTGCAGTTACAGTTTGGTCCTTTTCAGGGACAGCACAGCGATGTCATGCCGTGTGTGTGTGTGAGAGATATACATACACACGTGGGAGATGAAGTCTAGGTTAAACCCGCCTGGAGCACCGTTTAAACCTGTGCTGGTGACCAATTTAAAGGGAATGTTTGGACACTGGTTCCACAGACTGCTTTAAGTATGCTGATTTTCTGCACATGAACAAGGGAATTGGAGTGAATACTCATATCATGCTGGGATGGTTTGGAGTCATCACTGGCCTTCTAAGAGATTTCTACTGTATTTTAAGGCAATGCTTTCTTTTTTTTAAGCACATGGACAGGGCCTGCGTGGAGCCCAGCCCAGAGCATCTCCTCTGTACTCATATCCATTCAGTCCCTTATGACCGAGAACCCATATCACAACGAGCCAGGTTTTGAACAGGTGAGCTAAAGTACATTTAATATTGGTAAAGTTTTGAGATCTACTTATACATTTGTAATTTTGATTTTAAAAATAAAAACTTGCTTTTAAGAGGAAGTTGGATAAGTACATGAGGGAGAAAGGAATAGAAGGGTGCGCTGATGTGGTTAGATGAAATAGAGTGGGAGGAGGCCCGTGTGGAGCATACACGCTGTCATAAAACAGTTGGGCCAAATGGCCTGTTTCTGTGCTGCATGTAATAACTAACGGGCTTGTGTCTTCAGAATTTCTTGGTGATCTCCAGAGAGCTGGGATGTGTGAAGGGAATGCAGTTATATGATTGACAAACTTGAGTTAAAAAATTTCTGTCAATGCAGCCTTTGTGCTAATCTGCGGTTTCGACAGATCCTGTGCTTCCCCTCGTGTCTGAGAGTCTATCCGGTGTGGTATTGAGCTGTCGCGGACAGGATGGTTCCTGGTTCCAATCCGCTCCTGTGCCGAGTTTGCTTATCTCGGCAGGGATGGTGGTCGAGGTGCTACAGTTGGCCTTGATGCCCTGTATTGGGAAAGGGAAATCATCTAGGGTTCCCGTTTCCAGTCACTGCACGGTGACCTCTGCTGGAAGCGCACTTGGGTTGAAGGCACAATCTTGTTCGGTGGCACCTCTTGTAGTTGAACAGCTGTCACCATCCGCCACCAAGGCTCACGCGTGAATAATAACCACTTGGATGAGGTACTCTGGGTGACTGCTACCCATGGGAACGAGCTCCAGCAATGGCTTAACGCCGTCGTGAGGGGGGCGGAAAGAAAAGATTCACTTTTATAATTGATGGGTTTAGTTTCACACGTGGAATTGACATGAGGTTTTCCTGCTGTTTCCTTAACAAGAACATTTTGCCAGTATTGGCATGTGGTATCCCACTCACCCGCCCAGTAACACATGCCTAACCCGTGACCTCTACTACCTAGAAGGACAGGGGCAGCAGGCGCATGGGAACACCACCACCTGCAAGTCACACACCATCCTGACTTGGAAATATATCGGCCGATCCTTCATCGTCGCTGGGTCAAAATCCTGGAACTCCCTCCCTAACAGCACTGTGGGAGCACTTTCACCACACGGACTGCAGCGGTTCAAGAAGGCGGCTCACCACCACCTTCTCAAGGGGCAACTAGGGATGGGCAATAAATGTTGGCCTTGCCAGTGACGCTCACACCCCAGGAACGAATAATTAAAAAAAACTCCTCCTTTTGGTCTATTTTTTGAACCGCCTACTTTGGCCCCCCCCGCTATCCGGGGGGGGGGGGGGGGCCAAAGTAGGTGGGGGGCGCGGTGGAATGTCAGCCAGGGATTGCAATCCTGAATGCTTTCCGGTGTCGCCCGCTTGAGTGAGTGTGCCACACCCGTGCGCGGACAGGATTGGACTCGGCTGCGGTGGCCCCCGTGGTTGAATAGTCTGCCAGCACGCACTGTCTGGAAGATTGGTCACAAGGCTGAGGTACAGAGAGGCCGCCATCAATGTTCCCTTTAAAAAAAAATGTGGGTGCCCCATTCAAAATACCGCGCATGTGCGGTTTTTCCTATTTAAATGCCGGTGAGCCGGCTGCGCGGGACCTGCAGCTTAAAGAGAACATTGGCTGCCATCCCTACTGAAATCCTACCCCTGGTGTCAGCACCTTAAGGTGCAGAGAAAATTGGACAGGGGAAATGTGCAGGGTTATAAATATTTTTAAATATGTGTGCGTTATCTGTAAAATTGCAACAAAAAAACTTTTACTTATTTACTCTTTTTAGGAGAGGCATCCCGGAGACAGTAAAAACTATAACGAATGCATACGGCATGAATCTATCAGAGTAGCCGTTTGTGACATGTTAGACGGCAAGTGTCCCTGTCCAGATGCACTAAGGTAAGTCGTATATCACACTAATAGGGGTATAATTAGTAACTTACCATCCACTGGAGTATTGGATCTAGCGGTGTCTTGCACAGAGGGTCCATTCAACTCGGTGTGAAATGGAAATGGTTTGATTTGATTAATGCTCAAAATTATGAGGGGTTTTGATACAGGGAGAAACTGTTTCCACTGGCAGAAGGGTCGGTAACCAGAGGACACCGATTTAAGACAATTGGCAAAAAGGGGCGGGGGGGGGGGGGGGGAGGAATGAGAATTTTTTTTACACAGCGAGCCGTTATGATCTGGAACGCGCTGCCTGAAAGGGCAGTGAAGCAGATTCACCAGAAACTTTCAAAAGGGAATTGGATAAATACTTGAACAGGAGAAATTTGCAGGGCTCTGGGGAAAGAGCAGGGGGAGTGGAACTAATTGGAGAGCTCTTTCGAAAAGCCAGCACAGAAATGATGGGCTGAATGGCCTCCTTCTGTGCTGTATGATTCTATGAATTCCAATGACTAGTTCACTATTTTAGTATATTGACACTTTCCCACTGAAACACTTCAGAATTCTCCATTATTTTCAAAAGGAATTGTTTTTGGATGCTTGTTTTGCAGGCAGAGGTGAAGGAGGTAGTCGAGAATAGCTAAACCCATCAGACACTTTTCCAGCTAAATGTGTACAGTTGGCTGCATTTAAACCAGATACAGGCAATGTCGCCTTTAAGCTGCACAGCGTTCCGGAGCTCCCGCGCAACCGACTCGCCGGCTTTTAAATGCAAATACCACGCAGGCGCGGCGTTTTGAATGCCCCAAAAAAAAGAGGCAGCATTTGATCCAGGTATAGTGGACAATCAGTAAATGTAGGCAAATCGTCAAAACCCAAAGCAATGCTTTAAATCTTTGATTTTTAATCAGCATTGCAGTTGCTTTTGGCAGACAAAAAGTGGAACAGCTTGTAAAGAAAGGAAGGACTTGCATTTATACAAGGCCCTGTCAATTCTGCGTAGTCAATTAATTACATTTGAAGTGCAATCACTGTTGTCATGTAGACAGACGTGGCAGCCAGTTTAACACACAGCAAGATCCCGCAAACAGCCATGAGTTAGTCGGTTTTGGTGGTGGTGGTTGTGGGAATTGATTTTTGGCCAGAACACTGGGGAGAACTTCTTGCTCTTATTTGAATAGTGCCATGCAATGTTCTCTCTAATTTTGTTTGTGGCTGCGCAGCCCCTTCGAGTGGCTGCGCGGCCCCTTCCAATGTTCGCGCACGTGTCGTTATTCCACTTGCAAAGCCGGCGAGCAGCCTGCGCGAGAGCTCCAGACAGCCATGCAGTTTAAAGGGAACATTGGTACCGTGGGATCTTTTGCATCCACCTGAACATATAAGCAGGGCTTTGGCTTGACGCCTCACCTGAAAGGTGACTCCTCCAACAGTGCAGCGCCCTCTCTCAACACTGTACTGGGCTGTCAGCTTAGATTTTGCACTCAAGTCTCGAGTGGGGCGCGAACCCACAACCTTCTGACTCAGAGATGAGACTGAGCATAGCTGACACTGATCAGAAAGCAGATTACTGTACCTAGCACAGGACTGAAACATAGAAGATAGGAGCAGGAGTAGGCCATTTGGCCCCTCGAGCCTGCTCCACCATTTAATGAGATCCTGGCTGATCATCCAAATTCAGTACCCTGTCCCTGCTTTCTCCCCATATCCCTTGATCCCTTTAGCCTTAAGAAATATATCTAACTCTTGAGTATATTTAATGAATTGGTCTCAACTGCCCTCTGTGGCAGAGAATTCCACAGGTTCACCACTCTCTGGGTGAAGAAATTCCTCCTTATCTCAGTCCTAAATGGCTTACCCCTTATCCTTAGACTGTGACCCCTGGCTCTGGACTCCCCCGCCATCAGGAACATCCTTCCTGCATCTAATCTGTCTAGTCCTGTTAGAATTTTATAAGTTTCAATGAGATCCCCTCTCATTCTTCTAAACTCCAGCGAATATAAGCCTAATCGACTCAATCTCTCCTCATACGTCATTCCTGCCATCCCAGGTATCAGTCTGGTTTCAGTATTTTACACCGCCACCTCATGCAGCCACCTCCTGCCTGTTCAAACACGTTGCGGAAGACCGCGCATGTCTAGTTCGTGCAGTAGTCAGCTGCACTCGCATTCATTCAGTACACGGCCGGGACTTGGAGCAGGTTTCAGCAGTGGGAGGCTCTATAATACATTTTAAAATCCTGCGCTAGGTGAAGGAAGCTTTAATCTCTGATTTTAAAAAGCATTGTGGAGCCTCATTGCCTGCTTTTTGCAACCCACTCCCGTACCCGAGCAGAGCGGCAATTACTGTAGCAGCTGTTATTGAGTTCAGCATGTGTTGCGCTCGCCAGCACAGGACTATCTGCTGGCGGCTCCTGGCTGCATTGGGAAGTGCTGCAGTATTTTTAAATCCTTGTACTAGGTGAGGAGAGCTTTAATCATCTTCGTCCTTCCACTTTCGGACCTCAGAGGGATATTGTAGACAGCTGGTTATAACAGACCAAACACCCAAGTGCAAATTTTGACTTTTATAAGCAGCTTATGCTGTTCAGCATTTAACACTGTATGGATGAAGCACAGCTCAGAGCCAGCTCGACCACCAGCTGAGCTGCAAAGTCCACATCCAGTCATCACTAAGACTACCTACTGTCAGCCGTGGCTCAGAGGGTAGCACTCTGGCCTCTGAGTCAGAAGGTCGTGGGTTCAAGTCCCCATTCCAGACACTTGAGCACAAAATCTAGGCTAACAGTGCAGAACTGAAGGAGTGCTGCACTGTTGGAGGTGCCGTCTTTCAGATGAGACGTTTATCTGAGGCCACGTCTGCCCTCTCAGGTGGACGTAAGATCCCATGGCACCTTTTGGAGAAGAGCAGGGGAGCTATCTCCAGTGTCCTGGGCCAATATTTATCCTCAATTAACATCACTAAAACAGATTATCTGGTCATTATTACATTGCTGTTTATGGGAGCTTGCTTTGTGGAAATTGTCTACCGCGTTTCCTACATTACAACAGTGACTACACTTCAAAAAGTACTTAATTGGCTGTAAAGCGCGTTGGGACGTCCTGAGGTCATGAAAGGCGCTGTAGAAATCCAAGCCATTCTTTCTTTCCACCTCCTGAAACATCATCCATCTCCATCCCAGCCTCACCCCACTACCAGCTAATCCCTCGTCCATACCTTTGTCACTTCCAGACTCCGCTTTCCCAACACCCTTTGATGTAAGAAAACTACTAGGCACTTGGTCCAAGTGTTAAACAAAGCTTTAATCAACTGCTTTACAACATGGAGGTCTAGTTGTGTCCTTCACTAGTTCCTGTTAAGAATGCCCTGCGCAAGCTGGGCCCGTGCCCGAGTATTTATACTCTCCCTGGACAGCGCAGGCCGCTCAGTTGATTCATGTCTCCCTTCTTGATGACCTCCAGTGCTGCACTCTATGTAAGCTCCCGACTCTTCCAAACCCTGCCACCCACATCCTATACTGCACAAAGTCCCACTTATCTATCTTGCCTCTCCTTGCTGACTTCCATTGGCTCTCCATTCCTCGGCACATCCATTTCAAAATCCTTGATCTCATTGGCAAGTCCCTCCACGGCCTTGCTCTTCCCTGCCAGCAACCTTTCCAGCTTTGCATCGCTGCTATAGCTCTCTGCTCTTCCAACTTTAATACTGCAAGTCCCCCTCCCAATCTACCATAGATAGCTCTATTCAGCCCCCCTCCCTCCATCTTGCTACATCCCTCCCCAACTTCAAAGGTCTTCTCAAAAGAATACCTCTTCAACAATGTCTTGGCCACCTCCATAATCCTCCCTCCTACTCAGGTCTGAAACCCAATTGTGTAGCATTTTGGTGGGTTTAAAAGCATTGTATGAATATAAGTAGATCTTTAGTTGTTTATCACCCAGTCATCTGCCAAATGAAGTCAAGCAAGCAAAGCTGCATTTTAGTGTTCAGCCATCATAGCTGCATCTGACATAATGGAGGGCACTCAGTGAGTAATGAAAATTGGTGGAGAATCCAGAGTCCATGGTCTCTAGGCTCACGTGCGGTACAACAACTCCCTTGACTTGGGAATGAAGTCAAACTTGCATTTCTATAGCGCCTTTTACACCCACTGGATGTCTCAAAGCGCTTTACAGCCAATTAAGTACTTTTGAAGTGTAGTCACTGCTGTAATGTAGGAAACACGGCAGCCAATTTGCTCACAGCAAGCTCCCACAAACAGCAATGTGATAATGACCAGATAATCTGTTTTTGTTATGTTGATTGAGGGATAAATATTGGCCAGGACACCGGGGAGAACTCCCCTGCTCTTCTTCGAAATAGTGCCGTGGAATATTTTATCTCAACCCGAGAGGGCAGACGGGGCCTCGGTTTAACATCTCATCCAATAGACGGCAACTCCAACAGTGCAGCACTCCCTCAGTACTGGGAGAGTCAGCCTAGATTTTGTGCTCTCGTCTCTGGAGTGGGGACTTGAACCCACAACCTTCTGACTCCGAGGCGAGAGTGCTGTCCACTGAGCCACGGCTGACACTAAATATAAAAAGCACACTGAATTGAATCTCTCTTGGGCTTTGAGGTTGAGTTATGCTGGGCAGGAGGAGGTTAGTGTTAGCAGGCTGTGCAAGGAAGAGATGACGCACCCAATCTTCTGCCTGATGACTGGATTAAGGATATTGCAGATTTCACTAATCCGTGGTTTTGCACAGAATGGGTTGAAACAGCTAGGATTCTGCCCTGTCTACTCAAAAGATTTGATACAAGATCATTAATCGATTATTGAACATTTCTGTTAATAGCTTTTTCACATGATCAGGTTTGCAATTTGGTTAAAAAAAAAATCTGTAAAGATACAACCAGTAAGATGCATTTTACTGCAGTAAATTAAGTTTTATTTCAAAATGGATACACCAGCCTGAAATATTTACGAGTTAAACTACTGAATGATAATTATTGTGATGTTTTCCGTTCACTCAGAAGTGTGATGGAGAAATCATTCATGGAGTTCTACGATTTCTATGAACTGTCTTGTAAGGACCGGCTTCATCTGCAGGGACAAACCATGCAGGTATCATCATTACCTCCTCCTCGCCACTTGCTGTCGCTTCTCACAAGTTGTCCCTCATCGGATGCGAGAGATTTGCCCCCAGCTCCTGACCACTGCTATCCTTGGCTAAATGATCACTGGCTTTTTAATTAGCTCCCTTTCCATGGGCGCTATTCCTCCTGCCCCTTTAAAACTAACATCATCAGTCCTTTTATAAAAAGCCAAACTTGGTAACCACCCATTCCTAATCCTTCCCCCCCCCCCCCCAATCTATGATTAATAGATGATGGGAGTGCTTACTTATAATTTACTCCTCAAAACAATAGAATTCACAGCATTATATGTTAGATGTTCTCAGATTTATTAAGCATACAAGAATAATTATTAATGACAATTAAACATGCACTTAATGGCCGCACTTACGACAACCTTCACACGTCCCAGTTCCGAACTCTGTGTACTTGGTTGGTCAGACCTTCGAATTCTGGAGTATCTGTTCCAACACCCACTTCTTTTGTACCTTTTTTCCTATCCCTTCTATGTGGCAAACCACACATTTCTGCATTACCTAATACAGTTAGCCTCTTCCCTTGACCCTTATCAACAACTTCAGTTTTAACAAGTTCTTTTTCCATCGGCAGGCACAACTCCCCTACTTTACGTTCTCTATCTTTTTCAGATATACTCAGCAAGTCGGGCAGCATCTCTCCACAAGCCTTGCCCTGGCCTCTCTCATTCCAGCCTTTTCTCTTTCTGTTTAGTTTCAGCAGTTCTGCAGTTTTTTGCTTTTAGCTCATATCGTTTCCCAGGTCCTGCTCAGCAACCACCCCGTCCTCTTTTCAAAGTCACATTCCCTCAAAACAGTCAAATCCTCATCTTCATTTACAAATCCCTTATGGCCCTACCTGCACTGATCTCCCTACCTCTCCAGTCTCATCCTGCCCCACGTCCCAGCTCGCTCGCACACACTGTTCTGCCCACTTCGACCTGTGTGTTCTTTAAAATGTTAACTGCAGTCTATAAGTGTGTGTGTGTGTAGTGATCATTTGGAACTTCACAGTAAAATACATGGGCACATTCTTCTTCCTCGCAGGATCCTTTCGGAGAGAGGCGAGGGCATTTTGATTACCAGACCTTACTGAATCGCCTGCAGGCCATAAGACAGCGATTGAAAAAGAAGAATGAGGAGGAAGCGATAGAGCCAGACTCTGACAGCAGCTCCTCAGGAACCGAGCAAGACAGTCAAGGCACCTCCCACCCCTAGAACACGAACACTGGGACAGGCCATGTCTGTGATGGTGAGGATCCGAGGGGAAGCTGGGCTCAAGCTCTGGCGTGCAGGAGCGAGACCTCTCACATGGTTTTGTACATAGACCAAAGATCTGGCATCTTTGTGGGCAGCCTGTTTTACTCAGATTTTTCTTTGTAATGGTAGAAAGGAGAGAGTGAATTGGCTTGGGTAAGAATCACTTGATTATTATTTTTTTTTTTAACATTTTAACTCTCCAATCCATACTCTTTTTTGCCGGGTGCCGCTCTCACTGTAAAGTGTTACTCTGTAATGCCCAGTTTACCCAACAAGGTTTAGCCTTGTGCCTCATCCATATCAGTATAGCCACCTGGAGGAGACAGTGTGGACGGTTAAGGGTTTTTTTTTTATGCTGAGGTACACGTGGGAACTTTCTCTGGTGTGATGAGAGCATCCAAGTATTTACGGGTTGAAGAGTTCCAGCCGTCTTGCAGCTGCACCATGTTAGAGGGGTAGCCCCTTGGCTGGTGTCGGTCAACTGTGTTTAAATGTTAACCTCAAAATCTACAGAATGAATTTACTCCATTTAAAGAAAACTTTCCTCGAGTGTGTTGTCAGATCTGTTGCAAATTAATACAGGTGTATCTGTTTAAAAGGCCCTTTGATCTTGCTAACACAGTCCAGCACTCTTTCATTAAATACACAGCAAGTGATGCAACTAAAAGAAAAACTGTTTACTAAAGGGCTGCTTTTTATAAGCGTCTGTATTAATGACATTTGATTGTAAAAGTTTAACTGTTCCTTTAGTGGACAATAGCTCCTCACTTTTAACTCACTTGGATAAAACCTGCATTCTTTGTGCTTCCCTCTTTTATGGAGGATTTCTATCAAACTCACCAAGCACACCCCTCACTGACCTATGGTATAGCTCGTGTTGTTTATTGTTCCCTCTCCTAGCAAAGTACTAACTTAAAAAAAAAAACAAGACTCGGTCTTATTCTAATGTGTTTTATCGGGCTTCCCAAAGATGCATTTTTTTTAAAGGGAGCTGTCTACTGTACTACATATCCGAGCACCCACTTGAGAGAGGCTTGCTCTGACCTTTCACTGCAGTTTGATAGCTTTGTTCCCGACTCTTCCACAAATAGAGATTGGCAAATGTAAATGTAAAAAGCTCGGTGAATTTATCGCAGTCGGAGTTCTAATCACGCGCGTTGTATAATATTGCTGATTAACTCAGTACCGGGTGGCTGCAAGTTATCTGGACGAGTAACTTGTTCTGGGATCTGTTACCCAAATTTAGTAAAAGGCTTGTTTGGGGAGTTGTGGCGTGGAGAATTGGATCCAACTAAGAGCAACTTAGGTTAACTGTTAGAAAATCCTGCTAAAAATATCCTATTGCCCAGCTGTCACCTAGTCTTGCATTGTGTGTTTATAGGACAGATGATCTTTCAGATCTCTCTCTGGATCAGATTTGGAGATGGTTTGTGGTCATATTGAATGCGTTTCTGGTGCAGCGATGCACTGTTCCAATTTTTTTTATATTAACTTAAAACCTGAAGTAAATATAAATCTTTTTTCACATAGTTTGGCCTACATACTTCACCAATGAGGTTCCCTCCCGCCCCCCTCCTTTCTGCTCCTCCCACATCAGAACAGGCGTGTTGCTGGGTTTGTTTCAAGAGTGTGAAAAGACCAGAGAGACGGGCCACTGACAGCAATGAAATAAATCCCCTCCCTCTTTTGGTGGTGATGTGAGTTCCTGTGTGTTCTCCCATAGTCTCCCTAAACCCTGCTCCCAGCTAATCAGTAGGAGAAATAGAAGCTACCTGGGACAGTGTGCCTGATGCCCCAGTGCTATAATGCCACACTTTATCACTCCCACGCCACAGCACCACTGCTGTATTCTACGGACATACGACCTTTAAAGAAAAGTTTTGATGCCAAGATTTTCCATATACAAAGTGTTGAGGCCCAGGGCACCTATGGGTGTCCAGCCTGACAGCAGTATAACAATTTCTGGGAGACGAGACCTTTCCCCCTCAAACACTCTCGCGGGGACTCGATGCATGAACTGCAGCAGTGAGGATGCAATGGTTTCCACTTTTAAAAAGGTCCGGAGTTTCAAAAGCTTGTCCACTGTGACGTCGCCGGAGGTGCAGGCGAGAGTGGCTCGCCCCATCACCTCGTATCCGCTGATCGGATTTACCGCGAGACAGGGGACAGGAAAATGTAACGGACCCAGCTCGTTGCTTCAGAGCCGCTAACGACCACCAACCACCCCCCACCTCGTGTTACTAGGCCTTCAGCCGAACTACACTGTACAGAGGCATCAGCTTATTTGAACTTCAGGAAAAGAGACGCTGACTTTGTTTTCTTTAGTCCTGAGATGTTCTGATTGAGCAGCTAGTAGCTCCCAACACTTGCATCTGATAATCTAATGCCCAATATTTTCAGTCAAGTAATCTAAAATAAATTTTGAAATGGTTCAGCCCAAGTCTTTGACTAAGGAGTAATAATAATGGCTTAAAACCTCCTGTTCTTTTGCGCTTTAAATAGCTATGACTCCTTATTCCCGTTCCGAGAACCTTCTAAATCATATTTTTGCCATCAACTAAAATAATCTTGCCCATTCTTACACGGGTTCGAGCGGTCGAATTGTTGGCAATCTCTAAATAATTTGCAGCTTTGCAGCACCACCTTCTATTAGTGGTTATTAACCCATTTATTGCCATGACCCCGTTGTTCACGCACAAGCCCTGTGAAAGCGGGAATGATTGTGCACTTTGATTTGTGCTGGTGAAAAGGTTCAAGTGTAAAGAGACAACCCTTGAAGCTTTCTTTACGTGTAAATAATCTAAACGTTTGGTTCACTTATCATGGACTGGGATATACATTTAGTGTCAATATTTCAGCATCATTAAATTTGGGGGCGGGGGGACAGCTGCAAAGCAACTTCAGGGCATGGTGGTGGGGGGGGTTATAATTTAGCGCTGGGAGTTTAGCTGCTGATTGTATATTGATATTATAAGCCATCTCTGCACAGCTTGTGATCACACTGCAAAAGTGACCATCGGACTTCTTAAAAATTAAATACATTACTGGGAAGAATTTGTGCTTGTGTTGCTGGGAGCTTATTGCAAAATTGCTGTTGCAAGTGTTTACAACTGGTAGTCATGCCACTGGTCGCACTCAGTGTGGCACAGTCCTGGGACAGTCCCTGACCAGTGCCGTTTGAGCTGGTCTTGGTGCTACAGTTGGTCTCCACACCCCTGTCTGGGAATGAGATACAACGTGCCAGGATTTCGACTCCCGCCGGAAAGTGTGAGCGTCATGTGAGGACAGATCGGGTCCAGCTACGGTGCCCCAGACAGATAAAATAGGAAGGCTTACAATAGGAGTAGCGAGTGGGCAAGGTACAAGAGGCAGACCGAGGGTGGAACCGCTCCCGGCGATATTTGAGGCCATACGGTTATGGTTAAAATTTACAATGACTCATTAGCTAGCCCCAAACTACCCAAATACAGGAAACTTTGTGATATCTGGCACTGACGGGACCGGCGTACTGCTGGACATACAAAGTTAATGTTGAAGCATATGGAGGTTTTCATCTCTGTACCTGACAACAAACACTGTTGCTTAGCAACAGCTTCTAAAGAGTCGGCTGCAGCTGCAAGCGTCTCTAGCTGAAGCTGTTGCTATAGCTGCAGACCTTGCAGTGCCTGGGGGAAAAAAAAGAACGAGGACTAAAAAAAACTTATAGAAAACGGCTCCTGATTTTTGCCGTTAGATCGAGTATTCTGGACATACAACCTCCGGATAAACCAAAGTTTCCTGTATTGGCTGGACTGCAAATCTCTACATGATGGTAGTGTGCCTAGTTCGAGTGAGTGACTCTGGAACTGTTTAGGAGTCTGTGGCTTGCGAATTGTCGTCTTTGATACTGATTGTGGGGCTGGGGATGTTGTGACTGATTTCAGCAGGAGATGAGTCAGACCTGTTGAATGTTGCTTCTTCAAGGAGCTATGGCTGGACTTGTTCTCCTAGCTTGTACGCTGCGGCAACTTTAGCCAATTAGCTAGCGATTAAATAAGGTAATTTTTCTTCCTTTTCCCCTTTTCTGTTTTTCTTTCCTCTTTCTCCTATTTCCCTCATTATGTACATAGCTGAAAAACTGCTCGGTAACCAAGATCATTTATACACGTGGATCTGTGCTTGTTCTCCATCAATTACCATATGGCATCAGAGTATCAGTTCAGACTTGTCCCTGGATTCCCAACCAGGATTACCATCTCAGGTGGCCCAAAAGATGCAGATAAAATTCCTATTTGTTCAGAACCGAGGACCACTCAGACATAATGAACGTGACATGAATCTTTTGCTGAAAGGTTACCCAGGAGGCAGTATTATACTAATCTGCAGCCCTTGACGGTCATCCTAGGCTGACCATGAGTATTTTCTCAATGATGAAAAATATGTTTACGTTCTACAACGTGCCACAGGCCCCCAGAGACCCGGAAACGTATAATGTGAGGATCTTCAGGCTGTGAAGGAATAGAATCCTGGTTTGTCTAAAGTTTGTGGCAGGAGACTTGAAGCTTGACATATAGAGACTTAACCACAATTTTTTTCTCTCTAAATGATGTCATCTCCATTTAACTTAAAACAGTTCAGTGAGCTCCCCCTGCCCAGTTCAGTTGGTAAATACCCCTGCCACTGGGGAACTTCACCATACAGACCAGAGGTGCTCCGGGTCCAATTCATGGTGCGTAGCAAGTTAGCTGCTCCCACCTAGTGCATCATTTGGGGTGCTACCGTTCACCTCAGCACCTATGGGCAAGGGAGGTGTGAGAAACGATCAGCCATTGTTTCTGTTCCTGATCGATGCCCAGAAGCCCCTGCTGGAAAGTGCACACTTGTGGAGGTTGGGTGAGGACTCGATCGGGTTCAGGTGTGACGCACTCCATGGTCGAGCAGCCTGAAATTTGCCCATTAAGAATGGCATCTTGGGCAAGGTACAAAGGGAGCCTCTGCTGCTCGGCAACCATACCCAGCAAGAGTTTGGCGCTTTCAGTAAAGGAGGGGGTAAAGTTGGAAGAGGGATTATTTTGTGGACATATGTCTGGTATAACATTTCTAAGGCCCCTAAAATTAAGCCACATCAGAGATTTTGATATTAAAAATCTTAATAGAACAACGACATCACTTTCTGGTTGAGATAGTTCTGATCCAAACGGTTGGTGTTCCCAGTCAGATTTCTCCATAATGCATTCCACCTCGTTTCCCAAGGGTTTGAGCTGGTGTCGGAACAATTTGGCAGCTTCATGTACGATTTGTGTTGGGTTGATGGCCGGGTTTCCTCTGTCCACTAATTTTGCAGCAAAATCGCAAGAGAATCAGGCGTGTGTGTATCTTATAATCTACGTTGTAATGTGCTGTCACGGCTCAGTTAAGCACATACCCACACTCAAAAACAAAAGTGAAGCATGGTCCAGTAAAGGAAGGCAGAGATGTGAACACCACTTTCAGTTCCTAGCCTAGTTTACACTGCACAGATATCCAAATCCTAACCTGCTACAAACGCAACGGAATCCCCTTTGCATTTAAACCTCATTTGCAATGGAAATGTTTCACTATCCCAAGAAAACTGGTTCATCGATCAGTGACTTCAATCCAGAACTGGTGCTGCATATTCCCCTGCCGTCGAGCAGGTTTGTCTTTCTGATCTGAAACTACCTATGTATTAAAACAAGTGTTCTCTCTCTTGAGACTCTGTCCTGTAGCTAAACTGGAACGAATGCTTTTAACAAATGTAATTTAATGTTTGGTCAGTTAATAGACTAACACAGTGTTTGATGACTCGTCCAATAGGGGGGTTCTGGTCATTTATGAGGATTATTGCATTGCTCTATATGGGTGAAAAGATGAAAGGTTGTCAATCTCCAATTTTCACTGAATTGTGATTAGTTTCACTAAGATGGGTGTTGCTGCATTCATTTCGAGCAGTAATTTGTCGAACTGGAATTGATTGTGCTGTAAATGGATCCCACTGTATTGAAGGGTGCAGCTCCGTGATTGCTAGCAAGTGGCAGCCAGGATACAGATCAGTTCTATTTGTAACCAAAAGACTTGTACAAATATTGTCTGCTACAGAAATGCAAGTTCTCCACAGGATAACCAACATTGCGTTAACGGGCTTAACTTTTAACAAATGACTGCCAATGGAATGCGAAGGATGGGTGGGGGTGGAAAATTCAATGCCAAAGCATTGGCCTATAAGGTATGTTCATCAAGATGATGTTGAACATACTGGTGGGGACCTAAGCAAGTAGCATCGTGCACCTCCCAGTAAACACTCAGCCTGTACTTCTTCAGTCCCCTTTGGTACTGCTTGTTCTGTTCAAATTGAGTCTTACACTTAATATAGTTACTGATGACAGAAAAGTTTGTTTCATTCTTGGTGGGAACTCTACGGGCCTCGCATAAACTGTGGCGCACAATTGGTTCTGATCCTGCACTTGGCAAGACCCCAAACAGCCACCGCCTGCGAGACCCCCTTGACGGGCACCAGGGGCAAGTTCCCAGGGCTGGAGATGGTGGGGTATGATCAGGGTTAAAGCAGCTTCTCAAGGAAGCACCACGTGCGCACACAGCTACGAGATATAGGTAACGTGAGAATTGTCTTGTTTAAAAGGGAGGCTCCTCTTTTAAAAGGCTTAGAAACCAGAGCTGCTCCACACAACCAGGGAGAACTCGGAGCTCATTCGCGTCAGATTGGCCAAGGGTTTGTCCCCTTTTCCCCCAGGAGCGTATCTGCTGCTTGCCATTGGTGTATTTTGATCCCCTCCCCCCCTTCTCTGCACCAATCAGATGTTATCTTTTTTGCTGTTGAACCCAGTTGCTGGGATTTTTTTTATTGTCCAACATCTGATCTACACTTGGATGGGTGAATGTGGGGCGATACTGGTCCGGCCAGAGCAGGACACTCTCTGATTCATCCCATGGCCTTAGTTGGCAATGCTGCAATTGGCCTCTGTACTCGGCCAGCCTTCCCATCCCCAGCCGCTATCTACTGGTATCTGCTTGTGTGTCAGGCTTGAAAATGCACTTTCCCCACCAGTGATATGCACCACTCTTGCCCAAACACCTGCTGACGGTCACTGCGTGAGCTCACGCAGTGAGCAATGGCCATTTGCAGGAGGTACTGGATGGGCCGCTGGTGGTGTCAGTGAGCTGCACCTCAGCAACACATCAGAAAGAAAATATCACTGAGCTAAGAACTTTGTGTGAAAGATCTCTGCACACAGCTCCTTTAGTAAATGATTACGCTAGTGCTTTGTACTTGGTTTCTCATGGTTCCTACACCTCACTGTCACGATGCCTTGTGAAACAAACCACCTGGGCCAGATGGACCTCTCTGGAGAATGTCTGAGTATTGAAAGTGCCAGACGTACTGTGGTGCTAGTTCTCGTCTCCCATCAGCTCCCCTCTCCTGAAGATAATTCACCAGCTTGTTGCGACACCCCCTGAAGTGGGTACCGGGTGTAATCTTCCTGTTGCATTGCTCACCATGGGTTATACGCTCTTGTGAACGAGATTTGTACTTTATTCAAGGTAACGGGAGGGAGGAGTAAAGCACCAGTGAATTGTTTGTGGCTATTCCCATTGTGAATGGACAATCCAGTAATGCTGGTTGGGCTGGGCTACGACGCTGACTTAACAGATGCAGGTGGTTAAAGACTGTCTAATCGTGGTTAACAACTAATATGCAAACTAGGAAAAAGCACTGATGTTTATATTGTTTCATATTGTATATAAGTGACAATTGAAATTTTTGGTGCAATAAACCTTCCTGATGGCAGAAAATTTACAAAATTGCTTGGTTCTCGTGCTTTGCTTCATTCTGTGTTTGTAGGACCACAGTGGGGTTGTTGTGGTTGAAAGTAACAAGCTTACAATCTCGCAGCACAGAAGGAGGCCATTCGGCCCACGTGTCTGTGCCGGCTCTTGGAAGGAGCCCTCCAATTAGACCCACTCTTTTCCCCCCCCCCCCCCTGCTCTTTCCTACATTAAAACAGTGACTATACTTCAAAAAGTATTTCATTGGCTGTAAAGCACTTTGGGATGTCCTGAAAGGTACCACATAAATGCAAGTTTTTATTTTCTTCCATAACCCTGCAAAATGTTTTTCTTAATTCCCTTTTGAAAGCTGCTATTGAACCTGTTTTCCGCCGCCCTTTCAGGCAGCGCATTCCAAATCACAACAACTCGCTGCGTAAATAAACTCCCCATCTCCCTGCCACCCCTCCGGTTCTTTTGCCAATGACCTTAAATCTGAATCCTCTCGATTATTGACCCTTCTACCAGAGGAAACAGTTTCTCCCTATCTACTCTCTTGAGATTTTTCCGCTCAGATTTCTCCTCCTTTGAATGCAGCTGATTTTTATTGGGGCACAGAGCAGATTCTGGCAGCTCTCTGTTACTGTTTGCAGATGGGGTTTTTTGAGGCTGGTTGGCAAGTGTCAGGCAGACTATTCAACTGTGAGAGGCCTGATCCTGTCCTCATTTGACACAGACATACAGATTCAGCAGTGGGCACAGGCTACTGCTCAGCAGAAGGAACCCTGGCTGATTTTAATTAACCCCCCACCAAAACCTGGCAAAGCCCAAAGCTCAGATAGGGAGGGACGAGACCATGGAGGGACTGGAACACAAGTATGAGAACTATAAAATTGAGGCTAGCAGCGACGAGTGGGAAACTCGCCCACTTCCTTCACCTCCAGCAACATGGAAATGCAGCTTAGTATCTGGCAGCTGTCGGGGTTGCGGTTTGCACGGTGAAACACTGCATTAGTTTGTAAGGGCAGGGCAGAGACAGTGAGTAGAGTCAGGAGCAGGCCCGGAGGCAGGAAGGAGATATTCGGAGGGTGACCTAACTCGGTCAGTTCAACGGCTGAGAGTGACACTGTGAGCGAGCTAAAGCAGGTTGTGTGACTGCCGTCTGCTTCTGGGTACAGGGCGAGCCAACCTCGGAGGAGGCAATGGTCAGTATTGATCTGCTCTTGGAGTCAATCGTGTAACAAGCTGCCTGCAGCTGGCTTTATGGATCACAACAACTTGTGTTTCTATAGTGCCTTTAACGTAGTAAATCGTACCAAGGCGCTGCACAGGAGTGTTATAAGACGAAAGAATTTGACACCGAGCCACATAAGGAGAAATTAGGGCAGGTGACCAAAAGCTTGGTCAAAGAGGTAGGTTTTAAGGAGCGTCTTAAAGGAGGAGAGAGGCTTAGGGAGGGAATTCCAGAGCTTAGGGCCCAGGCAACAGAAGGCACGGGGGATGCTCAAGAGGGCAGAATTAGAGGAGCGCAGATATCTTGGGAATTGTGGGGCTGGAGGAGGTTATAGAGATGAGGAGTGAGGCCATGAAGGGATTTGAAAACAAGGATGAGAATTTTTGAAATCGAGGCGCTGCTTAATCACAGGAAAGTGATGTGTGTGAGCCGGAAACTATTACTTTCTAAATGACTGAACACTTGGTGCAAAAATAAAACCCTCTTCCCATTACCTGGTTTTGTTTTCACAAAATTTAATTGCAGGTTTGGAGTTACAAAGCACAACTGCTGGTGACGGGGTCCTTCCCTCTCCGGTGCCGACTCCTCCCCGGGGGGTGGCGGGGGATAGGAAATGTTTAGTCACGCTGCTCCGGCCATCCTGAGTGCGAGGCAGGCATGTTGGACCAGCTGGTCTCTCTTCCTGCCTGTCTTTTTGTACGTTTGTATTACTAACAAAATTACAAATTTTAGTATTTCAGTTGACTTAGCCAGATCTTCCTGCAGGTCAGTCTGTTCACACTCTTGGGTCTGAGCCGTGGCAACATCACTTGGCCTGCTGTTCTCGGAAATACACGATCAAATTAAGATTTTTAGCCAGATCTATAATCAAACGACATATACTTCCTCCCCCCTCCTCTCTCCCCTGTCCCTCCCTCAAAATCCAAACCCTGTCACCAGCACTTTAAAGTACAATCACCTCCGGACACAAACTCAATTAGCTGAGGTGTAAAGACTGGGAGAAAGATTGAACCATGTAACTGTGCAAGTGTCGGGTACAGCAATACTGGAAGTTACCAGCTGCAATAAGACCCTTAGCAATCCCAGAATCTGAACACGCAGTTTGACACTAATCTTTGATGCTGGTACCAGAACTGTAAAGTCAAGAGACTTTTTTTTTCCTCCCCAGTTTGAAGTTTCTTTTTTTCTCATGGCAAGCTTTCATCAGCTTCTTCTGGAGTAACGTCCCGGGAGTACAGATCAGAGAAGAGTGCAGGCAGCCAGTACTGAGGCTCCTCGGGAGCCTGTTTGTCAATCCACGCCAAGCCTTCCTTCAACAAGTGTTCCTGAAAGAAGTTAAAAGATTTATAACTCAAGGGTTTTTGACACAGTTCTCATCCAATTTGTTGACTACATGTTCACCAGAATCCACTAAGTTCCCAACCTCCCACATTGTAATTAAATATCTAGAGTGCTGAGAATGTGGAACTCGCTACCACAGGGAGTGGTTGAGGCGAAGCTAGATATACAGATGAGGGAGAAAGGAACAGAAGGATATGCTGATAGTGTGAGATGAGGAGGCTCGTGTGGAGCAGAAACACCGGCACAGACCAGTTGGGCCGAATGGCCTGTTTCTGTGCTGTACATTCTATGTAACTTGCCACGGTGACAAAGTCATGAAGGATCTAAAATATGTGAAAGTGCTGAACACAGACAGCAACATTTAAAGACAAAAATAGAATCCATAGGGATAGATAAAAGATAATAAAGGATCAATCACACGAATAGATGTAGTCTACAGACCACCTAATAATAGTGGCAGGGAGGTGGAGGAAGAAATATGCAGACAAATTAGGGAAATGAATAATTGGACAGAAGAGGTAGATAACAGGGATAAGGGAATGGAGTTCCTACAATGTGTACAGGACTCCTTTCTAATGCAATATGTAAAAAGCCCAACAAGGGAGGATCTAGTAATGGGGAATGAACCAGAGCAGATAAGAGAAGTAAAAGTAGGGGAACATATAGGCAATAGTGACCATAATATAATACGCTTTAAGATGATAATTGAGAAGGACATAAGTATGATGAAAACCAGGGTAATAGATTAGAGAAAAGCTGATTTTGAGGGGCTGAGTATAGAACTTGGAAAAATAAAATGGGCAACAATATTGGCAAACAACGATGTAGAACAGCAATGGGAAACATTTAAAACGGTGTTCAACAGAGTGCAGGAACAATGTATTCCGCTAAAAGGAAAGAACAAACTAAACAATAATGAGACTCCATGGATGAATACAGCCATAAGGGAACAATTGAGGGTAAGGAAAGAGGCACACATTAAGTACATAGACAGCAGGGGAGTGCATGATAAGGGAGAATATGAAGAGATTAGAAGAGAAGTAAAAAAAAAAATTAGGAAGGCAAAGGAACTGAAATTAAATTATCAAGGAACATAAAACAAAATAGTAAAATATTTTACAGGCACATCAATAAAAAAAAAGGTTGGGATGGGAATAGAGCCATTAAGGGATCGACAGGATAATACCACAGGTAATGATAGAGAGATGGCAGAAATATTAAATAATTATTTTGCTTCATTATTTACCAGGGAGATAGAACAGGTGGACATGACATTGGATGATGAGATAAGTGCATTTAAAATAAAAAAAGAGGGGATATATTAAATAAACTAATCAAACTCAGAGGATAAAACCCCTGGTCCGGATGGATTGCATCCACGCATTTTAAAAGAATCTAGGGAAGAGATAGCCGAGGCATTACTACACATATTTAATAATTAGTTAGAAAAAGGTGTAGTGGCAGAGGACTGGCGGATAGCTAACGTAATACCGATATTTTAAAAGGGGGATAGAACATGTCCAGGGAATTATAGACCAGTCAGCTTAACATAAGTGGTAGGAAAAATAATGGAATCCCTACTAAAGGAGAAAATCGAAGAACATCTAGAAACCAAAAAAACATAGTAATGAATATTCAGCATGGATTTCAAAAGGGAAAGTCTTGCTTGACCAACCTCATTGAATTTTTTGAAGAGGCAACAGAGTAGACAATGGTAATGCAGTAGATGTAATTTATCTAGATTTTCAAAAGGCCTTCGGTAAGGTACCCCATAATAGACTGATGAACAAGGTCAGAGAATGTGGAGTCAGGGGACAAGTAGCAGAATGGATTGCTGGCTGGCTTCAGGACAGAAAGCAGAGAGTAGGAGTAAAGGGTAGCTATTCACAGTGGCAGAAGGTGGGTAGTGGTGTCCCACAAGGATCAGTGCTGGGACCACTGCTGTTCACAATTTATATTAACGATTTAGACGTTGGAATCAAAAACACAATTTCTAAATTTGCGGATGACACCAAATTGGGGGGATAGTCAATACTGAGGAGGACTGCAACAAATTACAGGAGGACATTAATAAACTTGCAGAGTGGGCATATAATTGGCAAATGAAGTTCAACACAGATAAATGTGAGGTATTACATTTTGGTAGGAAGAATAGGGAGGTCACTTATCACTCGGAGGGTGCGAGTCTCGGTGGGGTAGAGGAACAAAGGGTTCTCGGAGTACAAATACATAAATCAATAAAAGTTGCGACACAGGTTAGCAAGGCCATAAAAAAGCAAACCAAGCACTAGGGTTTATTTCTGGAGGTATAGAATTGAAAAGTAGGGAAGTTATGCTAAACCTGTATCGAACCTTGGTTAGACCACACTTGGAGTACTGTGTACAGTTCTGGTCACCGTATTATAAAAAGGATATAGAGGCACTGGAGAGGGTGCAGAGAAGATTTACAAGGATGATACCAGAAATGCGAGGGTATACATATCAGGAAATGATGAACAGGCTGGGTCTCTTTTCTCTTGAAAGAAGGCTGAGGGGTGACCGAATAGAGGTCTTTAAAGTTATGAAAGGTTTTGATAGAGTGGAGAGAGAGAGAATATTTCCACTTGTGGGGAAGAGCATAACTAAAGGCCATCAATATAAGACAGTCACCAAGAAATCCAACAGGGAATTCGGAAGAAACTTCTTTACCCAGAGAGTGGTGAGAATGTGGAACTCGCTACCACAGGGAGTGGCTGAAGCGAGTAGTATAGATGCATTTAAGGGGAGGCTAGACAAGCACATGAGAGAAGGGAATAGAGGGTTACACCGATAGATTTAGATGAGGAAAGACGGGAGGAGGCTCGAGTGGAGCATAAACGCCGGCATGGACTGGTTGGGCCGAATGGCCTGTTTCTGTGCCGTATATCCCATATAATCCTATGTAAAACTAACGGAACGTATTTTACTGAAGCTTTCCTACAGACCCATGTCTACCAATGATTTTCCTTGTTACACTTCATATTTATCGTCCATATTGGAAGTGGCCATTTTGTGACTAATTATGCACTGTACACAGACCCTGGGTGCCCGAGAGCACCAGGGAGGGTTTCTCCAACTGCTTGTCCATATTTGGATCTGTGGTACACCCACCTGACCCTCGCGAATGACCACGCGAGGCCCAGCAGTTTTTTGGAAGCCTTCCGTTGCCAGTGGACACCATGGGACATCCAATGTTTTATAGACAGGAATTTCTAATTTACTGACGGGCACTAGTAGTTTGGACGGGCCATTCTTATTCTTAGTGTCAGCCAGTGGGCAGCACCCTCGCCTCTGAGTCAGAAGGTTGTGGGTTCAAATCCCCAATCCGGAGACTGGAGCACAAGAATCTAGGCTGACACACCCAGTGCAGTACCGCGGGAGTGCTGCACTGTCGGAGGTGCCGTCTATTGGATGAGATGTTAAACCGAGGCCCCGTCTGCCCTCTCGGGTTGAGATAAAAGATCCCACGTCACTATTCTGAAGAAGAGCGGGAGAGTTCTCCTCGGTGTCCTGGGCCAATATTTATCCTTCAACCAACATCACTAAAACAGATTATCTGGTCATTATCACAGTGCTGTTTGTGGGAGCTTGCTGTGCTCAAATTGGCTGCCACGTTTCCTACATTACAGCAGTGACCACGCTTCAAAAAGTACTTCATTGGCTGTAAAGCACTTTTGGACATTCGGTGGTCGTGAAAGGCGCTATAGAAATGCAAGTTTTTAAAAATAAATATAGTAGCTTTGCAGCTGCGAAGATATCCATGGTTTGACAAAGAGAAACGAGACACCATTCTGCTCCTAGCTCAGTGTTGTGACGCCATTCCCCCTCGGTCTGTCAGCTTATGGAAAGTGTAATGAAGTCAGTACCGGCAGACAGCCCAACCCTGAGCAGACCCTGCCCAGGGCAGGACAGGACAGTGTTAAAGAGAGAATACTGCAGTAAGTGTCCATACATACCAACACCTGGTTAGTGCGTTCAGTCTCCCACTTCAGACTGGATTTGATTTCGCTGACTGTCACATATCCATTCTTCTGTAAAACAAGAAGTGGATGAGTTCGATCTCTCTCCATATTGTAAGAAAACATTTACTGTGAAACAAGACTTGGGAGGATGGTTTCACTCCAGTTTCTCTTGCTTGTGCCCTTTGTCTTGCCACCTCCTCTGCATGCTCAAGTACGTCTCATCCGAAAGACGGCACTGCCGACGGTGCAGCACTCCCTCAGTACTGCCCCTCCGACGGTGCAGCGCTCCCTCAGTACTGCCCCTCCGACGGTGCAGCGCTCCCTCAGTACTGCCCCTCCGACGGTGCAGCGCTCCCTCAGTACTGCCCCTCCGACAGTGCAGCGCTCCCTCAGTACTGCCCCTCCGACAATACGGCACTCCCTCAGTACTGCCTCTCCGACAGCGCAGCACTCCCTCAGTACAGCACCTCCAACAGCGCAGCACTCCCTCAGTACTGCCCCTCCGACAGTGCAGCACTCCCTCAGTACTGCACCTTCGACAGTGCAGCGCTCCCTCAGTACTGCCCCTCCGACGGTGCAGCGCTCCCTCAGTACTGCCCCTCCGACGGTGCAGCGCTCCCTCAGTACTGCCCCTCCGACAGTGCAGCACTCCCTCAGTACGGACCCTCCGACAGTGCAGCACTCCCTCAGTACGGACCCTCCGACAGTGCAGCACTCCCTCAGTACTGCACCTCCAACAGTGCAGCACTCCCTCAGTATTGCACTGGAGTGTCAGCTAAGATTTTGTTTTTAGATTTTTGGACTCATGGGGAATTGAGGGATATGGGGATCGGGCGGGAAAGTGGAGTTGAGGTGGATGATCAGCCATGATCTTATTGAATGGCGGAGCAGGCTCGAGGGGGCCGTATGGCCAACTCCTTACGTTCTTACAGTTTGATGGGCACTGTACACGCTCCAGTAACTTGGCCTAAGTTTTCGACGCAGTGACTGTCATCAGGCCATTTGGCCATGTAAGACATCACAGCTGAGCTTCAACCGATGGTCATTGATGCGCTATCAATTACTCATAAAAGACTGAGAGTTAGAAGAGTAACCAAAGGCTTTTATTAACAACAGAATGGAGGTCTGCCTCGCGTGGTCGACCGGTCCATGATACTAAGGGCTGGGGAGCAGTCACCTTTATACTAGGACCTGTGGGAGGAGTCAGCCGAGGCATGTCCAGGCATGTACACAGTGGAATACAAACAGGACAAACAGGAATACAAACAGTGGTTTACCACATTCACCCCTTGTTTAAAATTGAGTCCGGCGGGGTGAAGTGTATTAAAAGTTAGTGTATTGGAGTCTCTCCGGAGGTCTTGTCTGCCGCTGTGATCTGCGTGGCGACGGCAGGGGTAGTGAAGTTTCCGGCGTCGAGTCCAGCGTAGGCTGTGGCACAGGCGTGTCGTCCTCGTAGATGTCGAGCGGGTCGCGGGGCCCAGGCCTGCCGTCTGCTGGGGCTGGATATCGGATCGTGGGGGGGGGGTGGTAGTGGGTAGTGGGTTACTGCGGCCCCCGAGGGTGCAAGGTCTCTTATGGAGACTGTGTCCTCCCGCCCGTCCGGGTATGCGATATAAGCATACTGGGGGTTGGCGTGGAGGAGGTCGACCCTCTCGACCAGGGGGTCCGTTTTATGGGTCCTCACGTGTCTTCTCAGTAGGACCGGCCCTGGGGACGTCAGCCATGGCGGTAGCGATGTCCCCGATGTGGACTTCCTTGGGAAGACCAACATTTTCTCATGAGGGGTGGCGTTAGTGGCAGTGCAGAGCAGTGACCGAATAGAGTGGAGCGCATCGGGGAGCACATCCTGCCAGCGGGAGGTTGGAAGGCCCCTAGACTTTAAGGCTAGCAGGACGGCCTTCCAAACTGTCGCATTTTCTCTTTCCACCTGTCCGTTCCCCCGGGGGTTGTAACTGGTGGTCCTGCTTGTGGCAATACCCCTAGTTAGCAGGTACTGACGGAGTTCGTCGCTCATAAACGATGAGCCCCGGTCGCTATGGATATAGCTGGGGAAGCCGAACAGGGTGAAGAGGTTGTTCAGACATTTAATGACCGTGGCACTGGTCATGTCCGGGCAGGGGAAGGCGAACGGGAAACGGGAGTACTCATCAATAATATTGAGGAAGTACACATTGCGGTCGGAGGAGGGGAGAGGCCCTTTAAAATCGACGCTCAGGCGCTCGAAGGGGCGAGTGGCTTTTATCAGGTGGGCCCTGTCTGGTCTATAAAAGTGCGGTTTGCACTCAGCGCAGACTTGGCAGTTCCTGGTCATGGTCCTGACCTCCTCAATAGAGTAAGGCAGGTTGCGGGCCTTGATGAAGTGGAAGAACCTGGTGACCCCCGGGTGGCAGAGGTCATTGTGGAGGGCCCGCAGTCTATCGATCTGCGCGCTGGCGCAGGTGCCACGCGATAGCGCATCCGGGGGTTCATTTAGCTTCCCGGGCCGGTACAAGATCTCGTAGTTGTAGGTGGAAAGTTCGATTCTCCACCTCAAGATCTTGTCATTTTTGATTTTGCCCCTCTGCTTGTTGTTAAACATAAAAGCAACTGAACGCTGGTCAGTGAGCAGGGTAAATCGTTTTCCGGCCAGGTAGTGCCTCCAATGACGCACAGCCTCCACAATCGCCTGGGCCTCCTTCTCAACAGCGGAATGTCTGGTCTCCGGGCCTTGGAGGGTTCGTGAAAAGAAGGCCACGGGTCTCCCCGCCTGATTGAGGGTAGCGGCCAGGGCAAAGTCAGACGCGTCGCTTTCCACCTGGAAGGGGATGGATTCGTCCACTGCGTGCATGGTGGCTTTGGCAATGTCCTCCTTGATACGGTGGAAGGCTAAGCGGGCCTCTGCCGTCAAGGGAAAAGAGGTGGACTTGATCAGCGGACGGGCCTTGTCCGCATAGTAGGGGACCCACTGGGCGTAATAGGAGAAAAACCCTAGGCACCTCTTCAGGGCCTTGAGGCAGTGGGGCAGTGGAAGTTCCATAAGGGGACGCATCCGGTCGGGGTCGGGGCCGATGACTCCGTGTTCCACAACACAGCCAAGGATGGCGAGGCGGTTTGTGCGGAATATGCACTTCTCCTTGTTATATGTCAGGTTTAGGAGTTGGGCGGTGCGGAGGAATTTTTCGAGGTTTGCGTCATGGTCCTGCAAGTCACGGCCGCAGATGGTCACATTGTCCAGATATGGGAAAGTGGCCTGCAACGCATTTTGATCTACCATCCGGTCCATCTCCCTTTGGAAGACGGAGACCCCGTTGGTGACGCCAAAGGGAACCCTAAGGAAGTGATAGAGGCGGCCGTTTGCCTCAAAGGCAGTGTACTGGCGGTCCTCAGGGCGGATGGGGAGCTGGTGGTACGCTGATTTCAGGTCAATGGTCGAGAAGACGCGGTACTGCGCGATCTGGTTGACCATATCAGCTATACGGGGGAGTGGGTAGGCGTCCAGCAGGGTGTAGCGATTTATTGTCTGGCTGTAGTCGATGACCAGGCGCTGCTTCTCGCCGGCCTTAACGACCACAACCTGGGCTCGCCAGGGGCTGGTGCTGCCCTCAATAATCCCTTCTTTCAGGAGCCGCTCCACTTCGGTTTTAATGAAAACCCTGTCCCCGGCACTGTATCGCCTGCTCTTTGTGGCGATGGGCTTACAGTCGGGGGTGAGGTTAGCAAACAGTGGGGGGGGGGGGTGACTCTGAGTGTGGAGAGGTTGCACCTGGTGCGCGGCGGGCAGTTTGGAAGCTGCTGGCTGCGGACTGTGAGTGGGGGTAGGGGTCCACCGTACGCCATCGTAACACTTTTAAGGTGGCACTGAAAATCTAACCCCAGCAGGACGGCAGCGCAGAGGTCAGGCAGGACCAGAAGTTTAAAATGATCGTACACGGTCCCGTCTACTACGAGTGTCACCACGCAGTAGTCGCCGATGTCCGCCGACTGGGACTCGGAGGCCATAGAAATCCGCTGTTGCGCAGGCAGGACTGGGAGAGAGCAACGCCGCACCGTGTCGGGGTGGATGAAGCTCTCCGTGCTCCCAGAGTCAAAAAGGCAGATTGTATCGTGACCATTTACCTTAATGTCCATTGTGGAACTGGCCAGTTGGTGCGGTCTCGCTTGGTCCAGTGTAACGGATGCCAGCGTAGGGGTCGGTGTGTCGCTGCGGGTATCAGATGAGGCGGTGTCGGGGGCCTGCTGCGTCCCGGCTGTCGTCCAAGATGGCGGCGTCCATGATCCCCATGTGGCTGGAGGCGTCCAAAATGGCTGCTGTACCGGTGATTCGCACATGGCCGGGGAGGTCCAAGATGGCGGCCCGCATGGCCCACACGCGGCGCTGCTGGGGTTCGGGGTGGCTTTGGCCCTGCAGACGCTAGCGTAGTGTCCCTTCTTCCCGCAGCCCGAGCAGATCGCGTTTTTCGCCGGGCAGCGCGCTCTGGGGTGTTTTGCCTGGCCACAGAAGTAGCATTTCTGGCCTTGGGGCACTGCTGTCTGGCCTTGGGACACTGCTGCGGTAGTTGGGCCGTTGTTGGGGTGTGGCTGGGGTGGCACGGCGCTATGAGGCGGTCCTACCGTGTCCCAGGCTGTCATTCCCCACGGCGTCCACGGTGCAGAGGAGTAGGCATCCATGCCCTGGTAGGCTGCATCCAACGATAGTGCGAGTTCAGAGGCCTTGTTGAGGTCGAGGTTACTCTGCTCCAACAGTCGCTGTCGGGTGTAATTGGATCTGTGGCCCGCTACAAAAGCGTCCCGGATAAGTTCCTCTGTGTACACGGCGGCCTTTACATCCTTACAACCACAGGCCCGGCCAAGCACAGACAGTGCCTGAAGGTATTCCACGGTCGATTCCCCAGGTTGTTGTTTACGACTCCCCAGGAGGTGCCTGGCGTACACTTCGTTCACTGGGCGCGTGTACTGGTCCTTGAGGAGCTTGATAGCGTCCGCGTACGAGGTCGCGTCTTGGATGACCGAGTACACTCGGTGGTTCACTTTGGAGGTCAGGACATCCAGTTTGTCCTCGTCCGATTTGATTGCTTCGGAGGCGGTCAGGAATTTTTCGAAACACTTAAGCCAGTGAGTAAACTTGGTGGATGAGTCCGCCTCCCGATGATCTAAGTCCAGGCATGCTGGTGTGAGGATCTTCTCCATTATAAAATGTTGTTAATAAAATTGATGCGCTATCAATTACTCATAAAAGACTGAGAGTTAGAAGAGTAACCAAAGGCTTTTATTAACAACAGAATGGAGGTCTGCCTCGCGTGGTCGACCGGTCCATGATACTAAGGGCTGGGGAGCAGTCACCTTTATACTAGGACCTGTGGGAGGAGTCAGCCGAGGCATGTCCAGGCATGTACACAGTGGAATGCAAACAGGACAAACAGGAATACAAACAGTGGTTTACCACAGTCATCCAGCAGGAGTCACTGGACTGTGATCAAGAGCTGGAAGCCTGGCACACACAGACCCAGAGACCAATAATAGCAGCCCTTACAGCTGCCACAGCCACGTACAACTAACTCATCACAGACCAGGGATCGAACCTGGGATCTTTCTGGCCTGTACGACTTCATTCTGCACTCGTCACTGCTTTTACGGTGTCAGTTGTGGCTCAGGGGGTAGCACCCTCGCCTCTGAGTCAGAAGGTTGTGGGTTCGAGCCCCACTCCAGAGACTTGAGCACAGCAATCCAGGCTGACACTCCAGTGCAGTGCTGAGGGAGCGCTGCACTGTCGGAGGTGCCGTCTTTCGGATGAGACATTAAACCGAGGCCCCGTCTGCTCTCTCAGGTGGACGTAAAAGACCCCATGGCACTATTTTGAAGAGCGGGAGAGTTCTCCCCAGTGTCCTGGGGCCAATATTTCTCCCTCAATCGACATCACTAAAACAGATTATCCGGCCATTATCACAGTGCTGTTACAAAAGAAAATACTGCCGATGCTGGAAATCTGAAATAAAAACAGAAAAACTGGAGGCACTCAGCAGGTCAGGCAGCATCTGTGAAGTGAGAAACAGAGTTAACGTTTCAGGTCGATGACCTTTCGTCAGTTCTGACGAAGGGTCATCGACCTGAAGCGTTAACTCTGTTTCTCTCTTCACTGATGCTGCCTGACCTGCTGAGTATCTCCAGCATTTTCTGTTTTTATCACAGTGCTGTTTGTGGGAGCTTGCTGTGCGCAAATTGGCTGCTGCGTTTCCTACATTACAACAGTGACTGCACTGTAAAGCACGGTGGGACGTCCTGAGGTCGTGGAAGGTGCTATATAAATGTAAGTATTTCTTTCTTTGCCCTTGTGGGGGGAACATACCCGCACCCACATGTTTAAAATGCTTTTCCTTGGCTGCAGTACTCAGCCCAGAATAGGGAGTGACCTACACACAAGGATCGATCGGAAATGTGGGGTTAATGAGGAGGAAAAGAAAAACCAGGGAATCTCCCAGGCAACTGCAACCTTGTAAATCATCTTGCAGATTTTGAACCGGTAGAAAGGGGCGTCTCTCGCACACGTACCCTCTGGAGCATGCCCGATTATAATCACTCCACCATTGGCAGCCGTGCCTTCAGCTGCCTGGGCCCCGAGCTCTGGAATTCCCTCCCTAAACCTCTCCGCCTCTCTCTCCTCCTTTAAGTCGCTTCTTAGAAACTACCTCTTCGACCAAGCTTTTTGGTCACTGGCCCTAATATCTGCTTACGTGACTCGGTGTCAAATTCTGTCTGATAATCGCTCCTGTGAAGTGCCTATGGGACGTTTTATTACATTCAAGGCGCTTGTTGTTGTAGTATAAGCCCTCGGTCCCTCACAAAGCCAATGCGGTCGCCTACCTCAGCAATCTGCAGCACCACCGTGTGATCCATGTTCAGCTCCGCAGGGACAGACTGCACCAGGTACCTGCCTCCGACCGGGATAATACTGAAGCCGTTGCCCAAGGATTTCAGTTTCTTTATGGCCCGGATGAGATCATCCCTGGATAAGGATGGTACGAGAGGAAGAGCGTGGGCATCAAGTGAGGAGAAAACAAAGACCAATTGGCAATGGTTGGTGTGACCAGCTCGAGGGGTGAAGGGTGGTAGGTGGACAACGACAAAAAACAAAATCAGGTAATCTGAACATAGGAAGAGAAAGAGGCCAATTCAGCCCCTCGAGCCTATTCCACCATTCAATTAGATCATGGCTGATCTGTATCTTAACTCCACCTAGTCACCTTGGTTCCGTAACCCTTAATACCCCCGTCTAGGAAAAATCTCTCAATCTCAGTTTTGAAATTTTCAATTGACCCCCAGCCTCAACTTTTTTTGGGGGGGGGGGGGAGCGGGTGGAAAGAGTTCCAGATTTCCACCACCCTTTGTGTGAAGAAGTGCTTCCTGACATCACCCCTGAACAGCCTGGCTCTAATTTTAAGGTTATGCCCCCTGGTTCTGGACTCCCCCCACCAGAGGAAATAGTTTCTCTCTCTCTACCCTGTCAACTCCTTTAATCATCTTAAACAGCTCAATCAGATCACCGCTTAAACCTTCTATACTCGAGGGAATACAAGCCCAGTCTAGACCAAACATAGTCTGAAAAGCAAAAATAAAATACTAAATGTTTAATTGGGCTTTTTCTCTTCCTGACGTCCCACTCATTTTCCAGGATCAATCCCAATGTACAAGCAAACAAAGCATTTCACAACAGCCCGTTACCAGCAAGTCCGGAACGCTCTGCCCGAGGTGGTGGAAGCTGATTCCTCAATAATTTTAAAAGGGTTCTGGAGGATGAGGAACTGACAGGGTCACGGACAAAGAGCGGGTGTGTGGGACTGAGCACGACGGCTCGTTCAAAGAGCCGGCACAGGCACGACGGGCCGAATGGCCTCCTCCTCTGCTGGGAGTTTCTATGATTCTATTAAGTCTAATCCCGGCCGATTTTGGTTATTGAATGATAAACAGCTAGTCCCATGGTAACGAGGGCCGGAACAGACTTTACCAATCGATCCATTGGCTTAGTTCGGGGTTCCCTGCTGTACTCACTGACTGACGTCCTGGGCAAACTTGCCTCTTCCTTTCAGCACGCGCTGGTGCAGCTCATCCAGCGTGATCAGACCTGGCAAGTTAAGGATACACCATGAGAAGCTTTTCCCGATCATTAGAATCATTCCCGCACCAAGTCCCGTTCAACCATCACCCCCCTAAGCTCGCTGACCTACATTGCCTCCCGGTCCGGAAACACCTCCATTTTAAAATTCTCAACATTGTGTTCAAAATCCCTCCATGGCCTCCTTGCCCCCTCCCTATCTCTGTAAACCTCCTCCAGGCCTACAACCCTCCGAGATCTCGGCTCTCCTCCAATTCTGGCCTCTTGCGCATCCCCAATTTCCATCGCTGCACCACTGGCGGCTGCGCCTTCAGCTGCCTGGGCCCTAAGCTCTGGAATTCCCTCCCTAAACCTCTCTCTCTCCTCCTTTAAGTCGCTCCTTAAGACCGACCTCTTTGACCAAGCTATTGGTCACCTGTCCTCTTTATGTGCCTCAGTGCCTTAGTCTGATAACGCTCCCGTGAAGCACCTTGGGACGTTTTATTACATTACAGGCGCTGTATAAATGCAAGTTGTTGTAAGCAGGGCTGAGGGTGTCTGTACCATCCATACAAAAGACACTTCCTGACACACACACCCCAATCCCGCCCCCGCCCCAATTTAAATTTATCTCCCTTCTTCCTTGGGTACAATCCCTCAGGCACCAACAGCCTTTAAGCCTCAGATCATTCTTCACGTTTGAGCCTCAGAAGCGAGTGTCAGCAGGCAATTCACCTGTGGGAGGCCTCACACCTCAGGCCGATCATACCTCACCCAAAACCCACACCAAACTGCAGTGAATACATTTCCCCTGCACCTCAAAACTGCATGTTAGAGTCTTGCAAACGTCTGCACTCAGAAAACAAGCGTCCAGCCCGGTCCAAGTACATTTAAATCTCCACTTGGGACCACAGCACACCGACACATGCAAAGTCACCTCACTGGCGTAAAACTGATCGAGAGTTTCACCTCCGTTTCTGTGTTTCAGAGCCAGACACACTTCAATAATCTGCACTCCCAGCTCGTAGTAAAAGTCTCCAACGCCCAGCATCTCCGACCAGAAGCCTTTCCCAGCTGCATATAGGAAATTAAAAAAAGAAACTTCTGTAAATATCAGAAAACATTTTAAAAATTGATAATACAATTCATTTTTGGGTGAATTTCTTTTGTGTCGTGCTGAAGGAGATCAGTGCAGGGGAACAGAACCCACATCAATTTCTCCCACATAGTATCACCATCAAACACTCCCAGGGCAGGTACAGCACGGGTTAGATACAGAGTAAAGCTCCCTCTACACTGTCCCATCAAACACTCCCAGGGCAGGTACAGAGTAAAGCTCCCTCTACACTGTCCCATCAAACACTCCCAGAGCAGGTACAGCACGGGTTAGATACAGAGTAAAGCTCCCTCTACACTGTCCCATCAAACACTCCCAGGGCAGGTACAGCACGGGTTAGATACAGAGTAAAGCTCCCTCTACACTGTCCCATCAAACACTCCCGGGGCAGGTACAGCACGGGTTAGATACAGAGTAAAGCTCCCTCTACACTGTCCCATCAAACACTCCCAGGGCAGGTACAGCACGGGTTAGATACAGAGTAAAGCTCCCTCTACACTGTCCCATCAAACAATCCCAGAGCAGGTACAGCACGTGTTAGATACAGAGTAAAGCTCCCTCTACACTGTCCCATCAAACACGCCCAGGGCAGGTACAGCACGGGTTAGATACAGAGTAAAGCTTCCTCTACACTGTCCCATCAAACACTCTCAGGGCAGGTACAGCACGGGTTAGATACAGAGTAAAGCTTCCTCTACACTGTCCCATCAAACACTCCCAGGGCAGGTACAGCACGGGTTAGATACAGAGTAAAGCTCCCTCTACACTGTCCCATCAAACACTCTCAGGGCAGGTACAGCACGGGTTAGATACAGAGTAAAGTTCCCTCTACACTGTCCCATCAAACACTCCCAGGGCAGGTACAACACGGGTTAGATACAGAGTAAAGCTCCCTCTACACTTTCCCATCAAACACAACCAGGGCAGGTACAGCACGGGTTAGATACAGAGTAAAGCTCCCTCTACACTGTCCCCATCAATCACTCTCAGGGCAGGTACAGCACGGGGTTAGATACAGAGTAAAGCTCCCTCTACACTGTCCCATCAAACACTCCCAGGGCAGGTACAGCATGGGTTAGATACAGAGTAAAGCTCCCTCTACACTGTCCCATCAAACACTCCCAGGGCAGGTACAGCACGGGTTAGATACAGAGTAAAGCTCCCTCTACACTGTCCCATCAAACACTCCCAGGGCAGGTACAGCATGGGTTAGATACAGAGTAAAGCTCCCTCTACACTGTCCCATCATTCTGAGATCGGGGAAGGTGGGAAGTGAAAGGAAACTGGAGAGAGATGAATAAACAGGGTTACACGCGAGAGGGTCCACTCCGATTGTTGCACACATGTCCTGAAACTGAACTCGAAACTGTGAGCTTTTCCGAATCTCCTGCTTGTGCTTGCTGGCAAATTCCTCCAGATGTGTCTTGAACATTTCCAGCTGCTTTGACATCTGCGAAGAGCGAGAAAAATTCAGAAACGATAACAATTGCCACTGGTGCCTCTGTACAATGTGTCAACATCAGACAGTGAAACGATCATCTCACTGGGTTTTAGCTCAGAGTAACGGGCACTAACCTGAGCCAGCTGATCTTCGGCCATCACCGTTCCTCTCTCTTTATACTTGGCCTAAAGCAAACCCAGTTAGTAAATGTTAGGCAGTAAAATAACATTGCGCGATTGACAGATTAAAAAAAGCGAGCAAAGACAGTTTTGCATTTCTATAGCACCTTTAACGACCTCAGGACATCCCAAAGTGCTTTACAGCCAATGAAGATCTTTTTGAAGTGTAGTCACTGCTGTTAATGTAAGAAACACGGCAGCCAAACAACAAGTGATGTTGGTTGAGGGATAAAATATTGGCCAGGACACCGGGAAGAACTCCCCCTGCTCTTCTTCAAAATAGTGCCGTGGGATCTTTTACATCCACCTAAGCGGGCGGGGGAGCCTCGGTTTAATGTTTCAGCTAAAAGGAGGTGCAGCACCTCCAACAGTGCAGCACCCCCTCAGAGGTGTCACCCTAGATTTATACTCATAGAAACAAAGAAGATAGGAGCAGGCCCCTCGAGCCTGTTCTGCCATTTAATGAGATCATGGCTGATCATCCAAATTCAGTACCCGGTCCCTGCCTTCTCCCCATATCCCTTGATCCCTTTAGCCTTAAGAAATATATCCAAATCCTTCTTGAATATATTTAATGAATTGGCCTCAACTGCCTTGTGTGGTAGAGAATTCCATAGGTTCACCACTCTCTGGGTGAAGAAATTCCTCCTCATCTCAGTCCTAAATGTCTTAGCCCTTATCTTTAGACTGTGACCCCTGGTTCTGGACTCCCCCGCCATCGGGAACATCCTTCCTGCATCTAGTCTGTCTAGTCCTGTTAGAATTTTATAAGTTTCAATGAGATCCCCTCTCATTCTTCTAAACTCCAGCGAGTATAAGCCCAATCGGCCCAATTTCTCCTCATACGTCATTCCTGCCATCCCAGGTATCAGTCTGGTGAATCTTCGCTGCACTCCCTCCATGGCAAGAACATCCTTCCTCAGATAAGGCGACCAAAATTGTACACAATACTCAAGGTGTGGTCTCACCAAGGCCCTGTACAACTGCAGCAAGACGTCCTTGCTCCTGTACTTTGTCTCTGAAGTGGGACTCCATAGTACAGTGCACCAACAACAGTATTACAGTGATCTGCGAAATCCGTTTCCATCAACTCTCCGTCACTAGTCCTCATGTTCCTTCTCCATACCCGTCTGTGGGCCAGTAGGCTGAAGTTGCAACTCTTCATGTGTGGCCCCAGACTGTGACTGTCGACGGGCAACTCAAACCAGAGGAGAGAGTGGGGTTATCACAGCCAGACCTCATCGGATGTCCAGCAGGAATCACTGAATCGTGACCAGGAGCGAGGACCCTGGCTGATTTACTCCCCTCCCAACCCCTGGGCCACTGAGGCCACCCCAACTGCTGCTAAACATGAGATCAGCTAGCAGTGCCGACTGGGACGGCCCTGGTCTCTGTGACTCAGCATCGCTTACCGCAAGTCCCACTCCAGACACTTGAGCACATAATCCAGGCCGACACTCCCAGTGCAGTACCGAGGGAGTGCTGCACTGTCGGAGGCGCCGTTTCATTAAACCGAGGCCCTGCCTGCCCTCTGCAGGTGGATGTAAAGGATCCCATGGCACTATTTCGAAGAAGAGCAGGGTGTCCTGGCCCATATATATCCCTCAACCAACATTACCAAAAACAAATGATCTGGTTATTATTTGTGGGAGCTTGCTGTGCGCCAAATTGGCTGCCGCGTTTCCTACATTACAACAGTGACTACACTTCAAAAAGTACTTCATTGGTTGTAAAGCGCTTTGGGACATCCGGAGGTCGTGAAAGGCGCTATACAAATGCAAGTCTTTCTTCTATGAGGAGAGTTCTAATTTTAAAGAACAGAGGGTGCAACGCTATAATATTTCACACAGTGATTATATTGCACAGTATTATGGGTTTTTTTGTTGATGGGATCTGGGCGTCGCTGGCAAGGCCAGAATTTATTGCCCATCGCTAATTGCCCCCGAGAAGGTGGTGGTGAGCCGCCTTGAACCGCAGAGGTCAGTTAAGAGTCAACCACATTGCTGTGGGTCTGGAGTCACATATAGGCCCAGACCGGGTAAGGACGGCAGATTTCCTTCCCTAAAGGGCATTAGTGAACCAGATGGGTTTTTACGACAATCCATTACTGATACTAGCTTTTTATTCCAGATTTATTTAATTAACTGAATTTAAATTCCCCAGCTGCCGTGGTGGGATTTGAACTCATGTCTCCGGATCATTGGTCCAGGTCTCTGGATTACTAGTCCAGTAACATAACCGCTATACTACTGTACCCCACAAGTACCAGCGTGTGAGCCTAGATTTTGTGCTCAAGTTTCTGGAGGGGGCCCTTGAACCCACGACCTGCTGACTCAGAGGCCCGAGTGCTACCTACAGAGCCAAGTCTAGCACCATTGATTTTCCTTACGTGATACTTGTCCTCCACTCACGGGTCCTCGCATAGCAGTGTGATCGAGGGCAGTCCCTCGCCTCCTGAGGGGCTGGCGTTTTAACATTCTCCACTGTGGTGGAGTTACATAGAAACATAGAAGATAGGAGCAGGAGTAGGCCATTTGGCCCCTCGAGCCTGCTCCGCCATTTAATGAGATCATGGGTGATCATCCAAGCTCAGTACCCTGTCCCTGCCTTCTCCCCATATCCCTTGATCCCTTTAGCCTTAAAAAATATATCTAACTCCTTCTTGAATATATTTAATGAATTGGCCTCAACTGCCTTCTGTGGTAGAGAATTCCACAGGTTCACCACTCTCCAGGTGAAGAAATTCCTCCTTATCTCTGTCCTAAATGGCTTACCCCTTATCCTTAGACTGTGATCCCTGGTTCTGGACTCCCCGCCATTGGGAACACCCAAGTTGAAGTAGAAGATCAGCCATGATCTTATTGAATGGCGGAGCAGGCTCGAAGGGCCGAATGGCCTACTCCTGCTCCTATTTCTTATGTTCTTATGCTCTGCCCTGCTTAGTGCCCCCTAGAAATCAAATCCTTTATATGTACAAAAAAGTATACCCACGTGCCTTCTGCTGTCTAGGCCCTAAGCTCTGGAATTCCCTGCCTAAACCTCTCCGCCTCGCTACCTCTTTCCTCCTATAAGGCACTCCTTTAAAACCTAACTCTTTGACCAAGCTTTTGGTCACCTGCCCTCATTTCTTAAATGGCTCGGTGTCAAATTTTGTTTGATAATCGCTCCTGTGCAGCGCCTTGGGACGTTTTACTACGTTAAAGGTGCTATATAAATACAAGTTGTTGTTGTTGTTGTTTATAATTGGCACTAAATATTGTTTGTGATTTTAATAAGTATTCCTCGCTGATTCCACTAATAGGTAGAAACACTAAAATACCGTGCAATATACCCCTCTGTGTGAAATATTGAGATACAGGACTGTGCACCTTGCTTTTTAAAACTAGAACTCTCCTCATAAAATAAAAGACTTGCATTTATTCATAGAAATTTATGGCACAGAAGGAGGCCGTTCGGCCCATCGTGTCCGTGCTGGCCAACAAAGAGCTATCCAGCCTAATCCCACTTTCCAGCTCTTGGTCCGTAGCCCTGTGGGTTCCGGCACTTCAAGTGCATATCCAAGCACTTTTTAAATGTGATGACGGTTTCTGCCTCTCCCACCCTTTCAGGCAGTGAGTTCCAGACCCCAACCACCCTCTGGGTGAAAAGGTTCTCCTCAACTCCCCTCTAATCCTTCTACCAATTACTCTGCCCCCTGGTTATTGACCTCTCTGCTAAGGGAAATAGGTCCTTCCTATACACTATCTCGGCCCTCATAATTTTATACACCTCAATTAAAGTCTCCCCTCAGCCTCCTCTGTTCCAAAGAAAACAACCCCAGCCGATCCAATCTTTAATAACACAAAGAAAATTCACCGCTCCACTCCCACTCTGACCTCTCCGTCCTCGGCCTCTTGCATTGTTCCATGGAAGCTCAGCGTAAGCTCGAGGAACAGCACCTCATCTTTCAATTAGGCACTTTACAGCCTTCTGGACTCAACATAGAGTTCAACAATTTCAGATCATTACCTCGGCCCCTATCACATATATATATATTTTTTTATCCACACTCTTTGTCTGTCTCTTTTTTATTTCTTCTTTCCCCCACATGGCAGCAATTTACACTTCATCTAGAGCCATCCTTTGTGTCTTAACCTGTCCCATTACCATCTTTTTGCCTTGAATATCTCTAAATGTCTCTTAACTGTAATGATCAATAACATGTCATTCTATAGTGGACACTAGGTGGAGCCGTAGAGCTGTGTAGAGCTGTATGTATATTAAGACTACATTACCCATGAGGCACTAGGCTACCCACAAGGCAGCAGTCAAGATGGATGCCTCTATAGATACTGTACCTAGTCCACATGTGCTCAATAAAAGTGTCTAGCAAAAGCTAGCTGTGTTCATAATAAGAATGTCTATTTATTAATGAACTAGCACTGTTGCCTCACAGCGCCAGGGACCCGGGTTCAAATCCGGCCTCGGGCGACTGTCTGTGTGGAGTTTGCACATTCTCCCCGTGTTTGCGTGGGTTTACTCCGGGTGCTCCGGTTTCCTCCCACAGTCCAAAGATGTGCAGGTTAGGTTGATTGGCTATGATAAATTGACCCTTAGTGTTAGGGGGATTAAATACGTGGGGTTACGGGGATAGGGTGGGATATGTGTAGGGGTTACGGGGATCGGGTGGGATATGTGTCGGTGCAGGCTCGATGGGCCGAAATGGCCTCTATCTGCACTGTGGGGTTTCTGTGATTCTGTGATAAGATGGTACCAGGATGGTGAAGATCTGCTGAAAATTATGAAAAGCGACATGGAGAATTTGAAGCCACCAGAGCGTTTGAATCTCGAGGGAAATGTCGACTACAATTGGCGGATTTTTAAACAACAATTCGAACTCTACATTGCTGCCATCGGATTCGGTACAAAGCCAGACGCAAGAAAAATAGCGTTGCTGCTTACGGTTGCAGGCCCACAGGCGATAGAGGTATTTAATACATTTGTATTTAATCCAGAGGAGAACAGAGAAAAATTAGAAGATGTGCTAAAAAAATTTGATGCACATTGCTCTCCCAAAAAGAATGAGACGTATGAAAGATACATCTTCCGTTCTCGGACACAGCAACAAAATGAGACTTTTGATAGCTTTATAACTGATCTGAAACTGAAAGCACAGACATGTAATTTCTCTGAGCTCAAAGCATCCATGATTCGTGACCAGATTGTGTTTGGTATTCATGATAAAAAAGTCAGGGAACGTCTGTTGAGAGAAACCGAACTAAATTTGGAAAATGCGGTGAAAATATGCCAAGCCAGCGAGCTAGCTCGAAAGCACGCGAAGACTTCCAGTGAAATCAATAATGATGCGATTGTAATGAGTGATAATGCTGCTGTCGGTGCTGTGTCCTACAAGGGGAAGAAACATGGGTAGAACAGAAATGAAAAGCAATCGGAGGATGAAATTTTTAATTGGAAACGCTGTGGTTACAAACACCAGTTAAAACAATGCCCAGCGTTTGGAAAAATGTGCACAAAGTGTAATGGAAAGAATCACTTTGCCAAACAATGCTTTTCAAAAGTAAAAACAACGAAAGGGCAACAAGTTAATGTGATTGAGGACACTGATTTAAGTGAGACATTTTTTGTAGGAATGGTGTCATGTGACGATATCAAAAAAGATACAGAAAATGTGCAGCCCTCAGAAATGGATAATGCTGAACATAAAGTCAATGCAGTAAAAGTGGACAAATGGATGATCCCACTGCAGATAAATGGAGCATTAGTTACATTGAGACTGGACACTGGGGCAAAAACAAACTTAATCAGTATGAGTGACATAAAAAATATGAAAGAAAAGCCCAAAATACAGAAAAAGTCAGTACTAC
Organism: Somniosus microcephalus; assembly: GCF_052327205.1. Lineage (NCBI taxonomy): Eukaryota > Metazoa > Chordata > Chondrichthyes > Squaliformes > Somniosidae > Somniosus > Somniosus microcephalus. The sequence continues at coordinate 7,273,150 of NC_141010.1, forward strand.
TGAAGAGCTATAATGGACAGAAAATAGATAGCTTAGGTGTATGCAGACTTAAAGTGACAGTCAAAGACAAAGTGCATCATCTCATGTTTTCTGTTGTGGCTGAAAGACTTGATTCGATACTAGGTGACAAAGCTTGTGAAGACTTAGAACTGGTCAAGAGAGTCTACCGTATAAACTGTGCCATAAGCAGACCAGATGACTCAGGTGATGAAGCAGAGAGCCCATCAAGGATGAAAAGGCCAAAGGGTATCCATGTCTTCAAAAAGCCTAGTTTCTCCAAGAAGAAAGAAAAAGACTTTAAGGTCAAAGAGAAGCCAAAGGAAGAAAAGCACAAAGAGGAAAAACACAAGGAGAAAAAGTCCAAAGATATAACCGCAGCAGATGTTGTAAGCAGTGGAAAGAGAAAAAGAAAAAGAAGAAGCCTGCACCAGAGCAGGAAGCAGTTCCGGTGGATACTCCTTCTTCCCTCAGGCCAATCTTTGGTGTTCCATTAGCCGAGGCTGCTGAGAGGACTATGCTGTATGATGGGATCCAGCTGCCAGCAGTTTTTCGAGAGTGCATTGACTACATTGAGAGTTATGGCATGAAGAGTGAAGGAAACACTGAAACCCTCTCCAAGCAAAGATCGCAAGGAGACCTCGATCTATACAAGAGCAGATTGATGACAATGCCGCAACTGCATCTTGTCATTCACCGCCAGAACAATCTCATGAAGACACATCAGACTTACCCGTGTTGAGAAGATCCACACGTGAAGTAAAAGAGCCTGATAGACTTAATCTTTGAGTACAAATGTAAAGCTTTGAAAATGTGTTGACTGTTTTGAAAATGTTTATGTTTATAGAGCACTAACAAAAGTGTTACTGATATTATCTTTATTATTTTCTTGAAAGTTGATTGATATTGATTTTGTTAAACCTCAAGAAAGGGGGATGTAATGATCAATAACATGTCATTCTATAGTGGACACTAGGTGGAGCCGTAGAGCTGTGTAGAGCTGTATGTATATTAAGACTACATTATGCATGAGGCACTAGGCTACCCACAAGGCAGCAGTCAAGATTGATGCCTCTATAGATACTGTACCTAGTCCACATGTGCTCAATAAAAGTATCTAGCAAAAGCTAGCTGTGTTCATAATAAGAATGTCTATTATTAATGAACATAAGATAACCACTTCCGCCTTCCATCCTATCACAGGCCTTCCCTTTTGTTCTTTCATCCCCTCCCCCTTTCCCAGCCCCTACACTTGCTTAAAAAACTGTTCCATTTCCTGCTTTTTTCCAGTTCTGACAAAAGGTCATCGACCTGAAACGTTAACTCTGTTTCTCTCTTCACTGATGCTGCCTGACCTGCTGAGTATCTCAGCATTTTCTGTTTTTATTTCAATCTTAATAACACTCCTTTGACAATCTCAGGATATCACAGCATTGCTGGGAAAGGGGCAATAGATTGTAACTGGGGGAAAGGGGCATTAGATTGTAACTGGGGAAAGGGGCGATAGATTGTAACGGGGGAAAGGGGCGATAGATTGTAACTGGGGGAAAGGGGCGATAGATTGTAACTGGGGGAAAGGGGCGATAGATTGTAACTGGGGGAAAGGGGCGATAGATTGTAACTGGGGGAAGGGGGGGCGATGGATTGTAACTGGGGGAAGGGGCGATAGATTGTAACTGGGGGAAGAGGGGCGATAGATTGTAACTGGGGGAAGGGGGCGATGGATTGTAACTGGGGGAAAGGGGCGATAGATTGTAACTGGGGAAAGGAAGGGCGATAGATTATAACTGGGGGAAAGGGGCGATAGATTGTAACTGGGGGGAAGGGGCAATCGATTGTAACGGGGAAAGGGCAATAGATTGTAACTGGGAAAGGGGCAATAGATTGTAACTCGGGGAAAGGGGCAATAGATTGTAACTGGGGAAAGGGGCGATAGATTTTAACTGGGGGAAAGGGGCGATAGATTGTAACTGGGGGAAAGGGGCGATAGATTGTAACTGGGAAAGGGGCACTAGATTGTAACTGGGGGGGGAAAGGGGCAATAGATTGTAACTGGGGGGGAAAGGGGCAATACATTGTAACTGGGGGGGAAAGGGGCAATAGATTGTAACTGGGGAAAGGGGCAATAGATTGTAACTGGGAAAGGGCAATAGATTGTAACTGGGGGGAAAGGGGCAATAGACTGTAACTGGGGGAAAGGGGCAATAGATTGTAACTGGGGAAAGGGGCATTAGATTGTAACTGGGAAAGGGGCAATAGATTATAACTCACTTCTGCAAGTTTCTTCTTGGCGATGGCGCCGGCTCCGACTCCCCTTCGGTGCATCTTTGCGGAACCCGCGCTCAGTCGCTGCTCCAAAGACAAGAATCAGACCCGAGCCCCGGCTCCTCTCTCCGCCTTGGCTCGGCTCCAGCACTGACTCCTTCCGCCTGCGACACAAAACAAACCCCGCCCAGAGCCGCAAACACAGCGGCCCGGAATCAGCAATTTCCTCAATTCATCCTCATTACCCCCCCGTCCCCCGTCCTCCCCCCTCCCCGTCCCCCTCCCCCTTTCCTCGTCCCCCCCTCCCCATTTCCTCGTCCCCCCTCCCCCTTTCCTCGTCCCCCCTCCCCCCTTTCCCTCGTTCCCCCTCCCCCTTTCCTCGTCCCCCCCTCCCCCTTTCCTCGTCCCCCCCCACCCCCTTTCCTCGTCCCCCCTTTCCTCGTCCCCCTTTCCTCGTCCCCCCCTCTCCCTTTCCTCGTCCCCCCTCCCCTCTTCCTCCGTCCCCCCTCCCCCTTTTCCTCGTCCCCCCTCCCCCTTTCCTCGTCCCCCCCTCCCCCTTTCCTCGTCCCCCTTTCCTCGTCCCCCCCTCCCCTTTCCTCGTCCCCCCCTCCCCCTTTCCTCGTCCCCCCCCTTTCCTCGTCCCCCCCTTTCCTCGTCCCCCCCCTCCCCCTTTCCTCGTCCCCCCCCTTTCCTCGTCCCCCCCTCCCCCCTTTCCTCGTCCCCCCTCCCCCTTTCCTCGTCCCCCCTCCCCCTTTCCTCGTCCCCCTCCCCCTTTCCTCGTCCCCCTCCCCCTTTCTCGTCCCCCCCTCCCCCTTTCCTCGTCCCCCTCCCCCTTTTCCCTCGTCCCCCTCCCCCTCCCCTTTCCTCGTCCCCCATCCCCCTCCCCCTTTCCTCATCCCCCCTCCCCTTTCCTCATCCCCCCTCCCCCTTTCCTCATCCCCCCTCCCCGATTCCTCGTCCCCCCCTCCCCCTTTCCTCGTCCCCCCCTCCCCCTTTCCTCGTCCCCCCCACCCCCTTTCCTCGTCCCCCCCTTTCCTCGTCCCCCCCTCTCCCTTTCCTCGTCCCCCCCCCCTTTCCTCGTCCCCCCCCCCTTTCCTCGTCCCCCCTCCCCCTTTCCTCGTCCCCCCCTCCCCCTTTCCTCGTCCCCCCCTCCCCCTTTCCTCGTCCCCTTTCCTCGTCCCCCCCTCCCCCTTTCCTCGTCCCCCCCTTTCCTCGTCCCCCCCTTTCCTCGTCCCCCCTCCCCCTTTCCTCGTCCCCCCCTTTCCTCGTCCCCCCCTCCCCCTTTCCTCGTCCCCCCCTCCCCCTTTCCTCGTCCCCCCTCCCCCTTTCCTCGTCCCCCCTCCCCCTTTCCTCGTCCCCCCCTCCCCCTTTCCTCGTCCCCCTCCCCCTTTCCTCGTCCCCCTCCCCCTTTCCTCGTCCCCCTCCCCCTCCCCTTTCCTCGTCCCCCATCCCCCTCCCCCTTTCCTCATCCCCCCCTCCCCCTTTCCTCATCCCCCCTCCCCCTTTCCTCATCCCCCCTCCCCGATTCCTCATCCCCCCTCCCCCTTTCCTCATCCCCCCCTTCCTCATCCCCCTCCCCCTTTCCTCATCCCCCCTCCCCCTTTCCTCATCCCCCCTCCCCCTTTCCTCATCCCCCCCTTTCCTCATTCCCCCCCCCTTTCCTCATTCCCCCCCCTTTCCTCATTCCGCCTCCCCCTTTCCTCATTCCGCCTTTTCCTCATTCCGCCCCCTTTCCTCATTCCGCCCCCCCTTTCCTCATTCCGCCCCCCCTTTCCTCATTCCGCCCCCCCTTTCCTCATTCCGTCCCCCCTTTCCTCATTCCGTCCCCCCCATTCCTCATTCCGCCCCCCCTTTCCTCATTCCGCTCCCCCCTTTCCTCATTCCGCCCCCTTTCCTCATATTCCGCCCCCCCTTTCCTCATTCCGCTCCCCCTTTCCTCATTCCGCTCCCCCCCCTTCCTCATTCCGCCCCCCTTTCCTCATTCCGCCCCCCCTTTCCCTCATTCCGCCCCCCTTTCCTCATTCCGCCCCCCCTTTCCTCATTCCCCCCCTTTCCTCATTCCCCCCTTTCCTCATTCCCCCCTTCCTCATTCCCCCCTTTCCTCATACCCCCCTTTCCTCATTCCCCCCTTCCTCATTCCCTCCCTCTCTTCATTTCCCCCTCCCTCTCCTCATTTCCCCCCTCCCTCTCCTCATTTTGCCCCCCCTCCCCTCTCCTCATTTGCCCCTCCCTCTCCTCATTTCCCCCTCCCTCTCCTCATTTCCCCCCTCCCTCTCCTCATTTCCCCCCTCCCTCTCCTCATTCCCCCCTCCCTCTCCTCATTCCCCCCCTCCCTCTCCTCATTCCCCCTCCCTCTCCTCATTTCCCCCCTCCCTCTCCTCATTTCCCCCCTCCCTCTCCTCATTTCCCCCTCCCTCTCCTCATTTCCCCCCTCCTCATTTCCCCCCTCCCTCTCTCATTCCCCCCTCCCTCTCCTCATTCCCCCCCTCCCTCTCCTCATTTCCCCCCCTCCCTCTCCTCATTTCCCCCCCTCCCTCCTCATTTCCCCCCTCCCTCTCCTCATTTCCCCCTCCCTCTCCTCATTTCCCCCTCCCTCTCCTCATTTCCCCCTCCCTCTCCTCATTTCCCCCCTCCCTCTCCTCATTTCCCCCTCCCTCTCCTCATTTCCCCCCTCCCTCTCCTCATTTCCCCTCCCTCTCCTCATTTCCCCCTCCCTCTCCTCATTTCCCCCTCCCTCTCCTCATTTCCCCCACCCCTCTCCTCATTTCCCCACCCCTCTCCTCATTTTTGCCCCCTCCTCATTTCCCCCTCCCTCTCCTCATTTCCCTCCTCCCTCTCCTCATTTCCCCCTCCCTCTCCTCATTTCCCTCCCTCTCCTCATTTCCCCCTCCCTCTCCTCATTTCCCCCCTCCCTCTCCTCATTCCCCTCCCTCTCCTCATTCCCCCCCCTCCCTCTCCCTCATTCCCCCTCCCTCTCCTCATTCCCCCCTCCTCTCCTCATTCCCCCTCCCTCTCCTCATTCCCCTCCCTCCCTCTCCTCATTTCCCCCCCCGCCTTCTCCTCATTTCCCCCCCGCCTTCTCCTCATTTCCCCTTCCTCTCCTCATTTCCCCCCTCCCTCTCATTTCCCCCTCCTCATTTCC